>NC_139513.1:11399259-11591759 GCF_947247035.1 Vipera ursinii
AGTTGAAGTCCACAAGTCTTAAAGTTGACGTTTGAAGACCCCTGCTCTAATCCATATCTTGCCTGAACAATTACTCTCCTATGGTCCCCTCTGAGTCACAGACTGGACTTGGGCTATTGGGCAAAAAAAATGCTGCCAATGGAACGATCAGATAAGAGAGAGACTAGCGCAGAGCTGGATTAGTGATTGGGGACAAGAGGCTCAGAAGAAACACTCCTTCGTTGCTAGGGCTGTGGAGAAGGTGGGGTGGGGAGGAAGACAATGGACTTTCAGACCTGCAAGACGCTGCCAACGTAACTTGACAATAAAGTAGAATTAACTCATCTGCGTAGCAAAAGGAGTGGCAGAGCCTGGAGGGGAGGGGGTGGTGGAGGAAGAGAATCAAAAGAAGAATCAGCCTAGAGCACGGGTAGGCCACCTTGGCTCTTTCATGACTGGTGGACTTCAACTCCCAGAATTCCCGAGCCGGCCACGCTGAGGGGAAAGGGAGAGGTTTCCAAGCTGAGCCATGCTGGCTCAGGAATTCTGGGAGTTGAAGTCCACCAGTCATCAAAGAGCCAAGGTGGCCTACCCCTGGCTCCTAGTTCATTTAATGACCATACCATAAAAAAATGATAGGTAGCTCAGCAGGCTGCAACACTAGATTTCATTTTTCTAGGATAGGGGTAGGAAACCTTGCCTCTTTTATGACTGGTGGACTTCAACTCCCAGAATTCCCGAGCCAGCCACGCTGAGGGGAAAGGGAGAGGTTTCCAAGTTGAGCCATGCTGGCTCAGGAATTCTGGGAGTTGAAGTCCACGAGTCATAAAAGAGCCAAGGTTGCCTACCCCTGGCCTAGGCCGCTTTATGACTCGTGGACTTCAACTCCCAGAATTCCTGAGTCAGCCACGCTGAGGGGAAAGGGAGAGGTTTCCAAGTTGAGCCATGCTGGCTCAGGAATTCTGGGAGTTGAAGTCCACCAGTCATCAAAGAGCCAAGGTTGCCTACCCCTGGCCAAGGCCGCTTTATGACTCGTGGACTTCAACTCCCAGAATTCCTGAGCCAGCCATGCTGAGGGGAAAGGGAGAGGTTTCCAAGTTGAGCCATGCTGGCTCAGGAATTCTGGGAGTTGAAGTCCACCAGTCATCAAAGAGCCAAGGTTGCCTTCCCCTGGACTAGAGTCTCTATCTTCCCACAAGTGCAACTACAATTAAGGAACTACAATCCGAATGGAGCTGGAAGGGACCTTGGAGGTCTTCTAGTCCAGCCCCCTGCTCAAGCAGGAGACCCTACCCCATTTCAGACAAGTGACTGTCCAGTCTCTCCTTAAAAACCTCCAGTGATGAAGCACCCACAACTTCTGAAGGCAAAGCTGTTCCACTGGTTAATTGTTCTGTCAGGGAGCTTCTCCTTAGTTCCAGGTTGCTTCTCTCCTGGATTAGTTTCCACCCGTTGTTTCTTCTCTTGCCTAAGTGCTCCAAGTCCCTCTTGCATTCCATTAACCCTTATCTAGCACCAAAATACAGGTAGTCCTCGACTTACAACAGTTCATTTGGTGACCCGTTCAAAGATACACCGCCACTGAAAAGGAGTGACTTGGGACCAATTTTCACACATACAACCGTCGCAGCATCCCCATCGTCACGTGATCAAAATTCAGATGCTTGACTGCTACTTACGACGGTCGCAGTGTCCCAAAGTCAGGGGTAGGCCACCTTGGCTCTTTGATGACTCGCGGACTTCAACTCCCAGAATTCCTGAGCCAGCATGGCTCAGCTTGGACACCTCTCCCTTTCCCCTCAGCAAGGCCGGCTCAGGAATTCTGGGAGTTGAAGTCCACGAGTCATAAAGCGGCCTAGGCCAGGGGTAGGCAACCTCGGCTCTTTTATGACTCGTGGACTTCAACTCCCAGAATTCCTGAGCCAGCACGGCTCAGCTTAGAAACCTCTCCCTTTCCCCTCAGCGTGGCTGGCTCAGGAATTCTGGGAGTTGAAGTCCACGAGTGATAAAGCGACTTAGGGCAGGGGTAGCCCTCCTTGGCTCTTTGATGACTCGTGGACTTCAACTCCCAGAATTCTTGAGCGAGCATGGCTCAGCTTGGAAACCTCTCCCTTTCCCCTCAGCGTGGCTGGCTCAGGAATTCTGGGAGTTGAAGTCCACGAGTCATAAAAGAGCCAAGGTTTTGCCTACCCCTGCCCAAGGTCATGTGAACACCTTTCATGACCTTCTGGCGAGCCAAGTCAGAGGGGGAGCCCAGATTCACTTAACCGTTTTATTGGCTTAGCAACTGGGGCAAGGAAGGTGGTAAAAATGGGGCAAAAAAAAATCCACTTAACAAATGTCTCACTTAGCAACAGAAATTTTGGGCTCAATTGTGGTCATGAGTCGAGGCCTATCTGTAGCGGCCAACTGGATGGAGCTTCAAGCTGGCAGTGTTTGTGGTACAGATTCAGACATTGTTCCAGAAGCCACAGGAAAGAAAGCAAATCACGGCTTCATTGAATGTGGGAACCTGGTTTCGGAGCAGGATCTCTCTCTGTCCCCGTTCCTCCCTGACCACAACATTCCCAATTGGAACCCACTTTCCATCCTCGCCGCCTCCGAGGACACGGTGTTCTCGGCTACGTCTTTCTTTTCAACGGATTCTTCCACCATCTTGTCTTCTGGAAGACAAATAGAAACCGCTGCGAAAGGAGGGAAAAACATTCGCGGGGCACGTCCTTCTCCCTGCAGTGGCCTAGATCAGGGGGGGTGGGAAACCTTGGCTCCTTCACAGCATGAAAAAGGGTCATAGGTCACTTTTCCCCCCAGCCATTGTAACCTTGAACGGTCGCTAAACGAACTGCCGCAAATCAAGGGCTCTACCCGTGATGCGATTTTTGCTTGCTTAGCGTGTGCAAGGAAGAAACAAAAAAGGACTTTAGTAGAAGAGGCAGCGTGGCTGGGGTACTCAGCACCTCACACAGGACTAGGGGATTGCGGAAGCAGGTCTCCAAAGGGGAGGTTTGGAAAAAAAGGGAAGGGAAGATGAGGGGAAAATGGCTTCTCGAGACGGCACACGTCTGGTCAGCCAGCGACATCTGCAGCGAAGGTCACAAAAATTCAACATGGTGGTCCTGAGGAATCCACAAAGCGTGGAAAAAAAGGGACGGGGTCTTTGACCGCACGGCCGTGGCCGTCATCTTGAATATTCTGAACTGCTCTCTGAAGATGCCACTAGAGTCACCAGAGGCGTGAGGAGTCCTGTCATGCCTCCTTCAGAGCCTAAATCTGCTCTGTTCCAGCCTACGACCGGCCCTGTTTTTTGTGTCAGAGACAATCCCTTTTTCCTTTTGACAAATCAATAGGCTGGAAAAAACCCAACCCAAATTTATTTACAGTTCAAAAGTAACAAAGTCTTTCAAACAAAAAAGCAGCAGAATATTTTCTTCTATAAATGATTCAAAACATCAAACAAGAGTCAAACAACAAACAAGAGTCAAACAGATTAGCAAGAACAGACCAGGATTCTCTTTGAATGTCTCCGAACAGTTGCCTTTGGCAACCAGCACTGCCCACACCTTCCCCTTTTATTATCTGTCCCAAGGTGTGGCTTCTCACTGCCTTCTCCTCTTTTCACTGAGCTGCCTCATTGATTTTCTCTGCTCTGCTCTGCTGGATTGCCTTCTGCTTCTATCATCTCTGAACAGATTCAGCTGTGACTCCTCTGAGTCCGACACCTCCTCCTCACACAGCTGAGCCTGGAGGGTCCAGACTGAGAGTCCTGCAGTGAATCAGAGCCTCCCTCCGACAGGGAAGGTTTACTGAACCCCTCCTCCTGCTCTTCCTCAGATTCCTCAGACTCAGCTGCTGGGAACACAGGCTGACACTGAATCACAACAGAATCTGTGGTGGAAAATGAGCTGGGACCCTATGGAGGTTGAGGGAAAGGTTTTCTGTGGCTTCAGAGGAATGTGGGGAAAAGCAGGCCGAGGCAGGCCAGGGCCCTTCAGGATTGGGACAGGAGGAACACGAGAGGCAGAGTTCAGGCGATGAGCAAGGGCCACCCCCTCCTGATCCTAGATCACAGAGAGTGGAGAGGAGGAGGGAACAACGCAGGCAGGCTCAACTACTCGGGAGGAGAGCGCCCCGCCCCTCTCCACAAGGCACACCTGGAGACTGAGACTTACGGAGACGCTGTGGAGTGGGGCATTTTGTCAGGAACCAACGCCGATTCCTTGGAGTGTTGTGTGTTGTTACTGATCTCTTGTTCTGTGACTTCTGCTTGGAAACCTGGAATCTCTGACTATCGAACTGACTGACCCCGTTGCTTGAATGTTTAAAGACCTCGGACTGTATTTCGGCTTCTCTCTTTTGAAAACTGCTCAGGCAAGCTTGGATTCAAACAGACTGGTTAATTTTATATTTTCTTCCTTGCTGTCTCTCTGGCCTTGAGTACTTTCTTATCCTAGTCAGACTTGTATTTGAACCTACTTTCAGCCAGAGTCGGCTGAAGAGGGGAGAGTGTGTTTGTGTGTGTGTGTGTGTGTGTGTGTGTGTTCTTTTGTTGGAGGCTTGCCAGCAAACGTGGGAGCATTTGGGGAATTTTTTTTAATATAAAGTTGGAAGGGACCTTGGAGGTCATCTAGTCCAACCCCCTGCTCAGGCAGGAAGCCCTATATCATTTTGGACAAATGGCTGTCCGGTCTCTTCTTAAAAACTTCCAGCGTTGGAGCATTCACCACTTCTGGAGGCAGGTAGTTCCACTGGTTAATTGTTCTAACTGTCAGGAAGTTTCTCCTTAGTTCCAGGTTGCTTCTCTCCTTGGTTAGTTTCCATCCGTTGCTTCTTGTCCTGCCTTCAGGCGCTTTGGAGAATAGCTTGACTCCCTCTTCTTTGGGGCAGCCCCTGAGATATTGGAACGCTGCTATCCTGTCCCCCCTCGTCCTTCTCTTCGTTAAACTACACATACCCAATTCCAGCAGCCGTTCCTTATATATGTTTTAGCCTCCAGTCCCCTAATCATCTTTGGAGCAATAAAAGAACTGTTTGAATTGCCAGCTGACTGCATTGCCTCTGTGCCGTGCCCTGGGTCATCACGAGTCCTTACCCAAAATAGCGGACCTCCTGTGTCTCCGAGCGATTGTCTTGAGCTTGGCCGTCTCCTGGCTTTCTGACTGAGCTTCCTTTGAGGCAGGGAAACTAGAAGCCTGTCCTTCAAGCGGCCGATCCACCTGGAACGGAGGTGAAGGGAAGAAGTTGAGAAAACGAGGGTGAATCGAACGGTAGCGGCAGGCCGATGACATTTGACGGAAATCTGCAAGAAACCATGATGTGGGCAAAAGAGGCTCGCTCAAGTCCAAAATACAGGTGGGTCCCCAACGTACAACCACAATTGACAATCGCAGCATCGGGGGGGGGAATGACGTGATCGCCTTTTGCGACCTCCTGGCCGGCGAAGTCAACGGGGAAAGCAGATTCGCTTAAGAAGCGGATTGCTAACTTTTAACAACTGCAGCGGTTTCGCTTAACAACTCTGGCCAGAAAGGTCGTAGAAACGGGGCAGAACCCCCTTAAGAAATGTTTCACTTCGCAGCATCAGCGTTGGGCTCAATTGCGGTCGTAAGTTGAGGACAGCCTGTATTTTCCCGGCTTGCCTGTGGAGAATTGTTCTGGTTAGTTGCAGGCGGTCCTCCGCCTACTAGCCATTCGTTTTGCGGCTGTTCAAAGTTTACGACAGCACTAAAAAAAAAAAAAAGTGACTTACAACCGGTCCTCCCGCTTACGACTGTCGCAGTAGTCCCCTGGGTCACATGATCGACATTTGGGCGCGTGGCAACTGCCAGGTGTTTACGACGGTTGCGGCTTCCCAGGGTCACATGATTTGGCAAAGGGCCAAATCTGAATTTCGATCAGGTGACTACGGGGGATGCCCCAAGGTTGTAAGCGTGGGAAAACCAGGCCTAAGTCCCTTTTTTTTCAGCACTGTCGTAGCTTCGGTCCCTAAACGAACCTACTGTTGTAAGTCGAGGACAACTGGCACGCTGGCGCGAGACTGTAGCTTTACATTCTGCTTGGCGGATTTCCAGAGATGCCGTGCACAGAAGCTGAGAATTTGGACTGGACAGCCCCTATCATTCTTATGAGGGCCTCTTCAGGAGTTTCAGCCTTGCCCTCTTCAGCAGAAAAACACTTCCTTCTCTTGAGTCACAGGGGTAGGTCACCCTGGCTCTTTTATGACTCGTGGACTTCAACTCCCAGAATTCCTGAGCCAGCACGGCTCAGCTGGGAAACCCCTCCCCTTCCCCTCAGCATGGCTGGCTCAGGAATTCTGGGAGTTGAAGTCCACGAGTCATAAAGCGGCCTAGGCCAGGGGTAGGCCACCTTGGCTCTTTGATGACTCGTGGACTTCAACTCCCAGAATTCCTGAGCCAGCACGGCTCAGCTGGGAAACCCCTCCCCTTCCCCTCAGCATGGCTGGCTCAGGAATTCTGGGAGTTGAAGTCCACGAGTCATAAAGCGGCCTAGGCCAGGGGTAGGCCACCTTGGCTCTTATATGACTCGTGGACTTCAACTCCCAGAATTCCTGAGCAAGCACGGCTCAGCTTGGAAACCTCTCCCTTTCCCCTCAGCATGGCTGGCTCAGGAATTCTGGGAGTTGAAGTCCACGAGTCATAAAGCGGCCTAGGCCAGGGGTAGGCCACCTTGGCTCTTTGATGACTCGTGGACTTCAACTCCCAGAATTCCTGAGCCAGCACGGCTCAGCTGGGAAACCCCTCCCCTTCCCCTCAGCATGGCTGGCTCAGGAATTCTGGGAGTTGAAGTCCACGAGTCATAAAGCGGCCTAGGCCAGGGGTAGGCCACCTTGGCTCTTATATGACTCGTGGACTTCAACTCCCAGAATTCCTGAGCAAGCACGGCTCAGCTTGGAAACCTCTCCCTTTCCCCTCAGCATGGCTGGCTCAGGAATTCTGGGAGTTGAAGTCCACAAGTCATAAAGCGGCCTAGGCCAGGGGTAGGCAAGCTTGGCTCTTTTATGACTCGTGGACTTCAACTCCCAGAATTTTTGAGCCAGCACGGCTCAGCTGGGAAACCCCTCCCTTTCCCCTCAGCATGGCTGGCTCAGGAATTCTGGGAGTTGAAGTCCACGAGTCATAAAGCGGCCTAGGCCAGGGGTAGGCAAGCTTGGCTCTTTGATGACTCGTGGACTTCCAACTCCCATAATTCCTGAGCCAGCACGGCTCAGCTGGGAAACTCCTCCCTCTCCCCTCAGCATGGCTGGCTCAGGAATTCTGGGAGTTGAAGTCCACAAGTCATAAAGCAGCCTAGGCCAGGGGTAGGCAAGCTTGGCTCTTTGATGACTCGTGGACTTCCAACTCCCATAATTCCTGAGCCAGCACGGCTCAGCTGGGAAACTCCTCCCTCTCCCCTCAGCATGGCTGGCTCAGGAATTCTGGGAGTTGAAGTCCACAAGTCATAAAGCGGTCTAGGCCAGGGGTAGGCAAGCTTGGCTCTTTGATGACTCGTGGACTTCAACTCCCAGAATTCCTAAGCCAGTACGGCTCAGCTTGGAAACCCCTCCCTTTCCCCTCAGCATGACTAGCTCAGGAATTCTGGGAATTGAAGTCCACGAGTCATAAAGCGGCCTAGGCCAGGGGTAGGCAAGCTTGGCTCTTTGATAACTCATGGACTTCCAACTCCCATAATTCCTGAGCCAGCACGGCTCAGCTGGGAAACTCCTCCCTTTCCCCTCAGCATGGCTGGCTCAGGAATTCTGGGAGTTGAAGTCCACAAGTCATAAAGCGGCCTAGGCCAGGGGTAGGCAAGCTTGGCTCTTTGATGACTCGTGGACTTCCAACTCCCATAATTCCTGAGCCAGCACGGCTCAGCTGGGAAACTCCTCCCTCTCCCCTCAGCATGGCTGGCTCAGGAATTCTGGGAGTTGAAGTCCACAAGTCATAAAGCGGTCTAGGCCAGGGGTAGGCAAGCTTGGCTCTTTGATGACTCGTGGACTTCCAACTCCCAGAATTCCTGAGCCAGCACGGCTCAGCTGGGAAACCCCTCCCCTTCCCCTCAGCATGGCTGGCTCAGGAATTCTGGGAGTTGAAGTCCACGAGTCATAAAGTGGCCTAGGCCAGGGGTAGGCAACCTTGGCTCTTTGATGAGTCGTGGACTTCAACTCCCAGAATTCCTGAGCAAGCACGGCTCAGCTTGGAAACCCCTCCCTTTCCCCTCAGCATGGCTGGCTCAGGAATTCTGGGAGTTGAAGTCCACGAGTCATAAAGCGGCCTAGGCCAGGGGTAGGCAACCTTGGCTCTTTGATGAGTCGTGGACTTCAACTCCCAGAATTCCTGAGCCAGCACGGCTCAGGTTGGAAACCTCTCCCTTTCCCCTCAGCATGGCTGGCTCAGGAATTCTGGGAGTTGAAGTCCACAAGTCATAAAGCGGCCTAGGCCAGGGGTAGGCAAGCTTGGCTCTTTGATGACTCGTGGACTTCCAACTCCCATAATTCCTGAGCCAGCACGGCTCAGCTGGGAAACTCCTCCCTCTCCCCTCAGCATGGCTGGCTCAGGAATTCTGGGAGTTGAAGTCCACGAGTCATAAAGCGGCCTAGGCCAGGGGTAGAAAACCTTGGCTCTTTGATGACTCGTGGACTTCAACTCCCAGAATTCCTGAGCCAGTACGGCTCAGCTTGGAAACCTCTCCCTTTCCCCTCAGCATGGCTGGCTCAGGAATTCTGGGAGTTGAAGTCCACGAGTCATAAAGCGGCCTAGGCCAGGGGTAGGCAACCTTGGCTCTTTGATGACTCGTGGACTTCAACTCCCAGAATTCCTGAGCCAGTACGGCTCAGCTTGGAAACCTCTCCCTTTCCCCTCAGCGTGGCTGGCTGAGGAATTCTGGGAGTTGAAGTCCACGAGTCATATAAGAGCCAAGGTGGCCTACCCCTGTCTTACTATGTCCCAAAGGTGCTTTTTTTTCAACAGGCAACTGGACTTTCTTCTTTTTCCCTTTGAAGATGTTTCGCTTCTCATCCAAGAAGCTTCTTCAGCTCTGACTGGATGGTGGGGCGATGGAAGGATTTATACTCCTTGCAGACAGCCGGCCATTTGCATTCTTTTTTTTTCTAGACTCCTTGAGGCTACCTGGAGGCTTATCTGTGTCCTTAGGGTCACTTGAGTAGGGCAAATGGGTGTGAAGCCTTCTTGGCTGCAGGAGGTTTCCTGCCCCTGTGTCCCTTCGCTGCTGGAAGTCAGGCACAGGCTGTTGTGATTCAGGGTCAGCCTGTGGGTTCGGCAGTTGGGTCGGACGACTCAGAGGAGGAGGAGGGGGGTGTTGAAGAGCTTGCTGAGGGGGTTGAAGATCTTGCTGATGAGAGCCCTCAGCCAGGCCCCTCCCACTTGGTCACCACGGAGACCCAGCTGTGTGAGCCTGACAGCGTGGATGAAGATGACCCACAGCTGGCCCTGTTCAAGGACGCCCGACGCAGGAGGCAGTCAATTAGGAGTAAACAGAGAAAGGCAATGGGGCTCCTCGGAAGGAGGCAGAGAGAAGCCACGCCCTGAACTCTATATAAGGGGAATGTGTGGGGAGGGCTGGTTTGCTGAAGGCAACCGCTTGGATAGTTCCTGTTTCTTAAAGCTCCTGTTTCTTGGTTCGTGTCTTGTTTGTTTTTGTAGCTATAAATTTGGCAGGTGTAATTCCAGCCTCTTGCCTTCTTGTAAAAGGGGTTGTCCCTGCCTTTTCTGCAGGGCCGGTAGCAGGCTGGTACAGAACACAGGCTGTTGGGGACGAGTCTGCGCTGTCTGTATCTCAAACTGAAGCGCAGGTGGTTTCTGTAGTCTGCAATGTTTTTTGGGAAATCCGTCCATACTCCCGCACCAGTTCCCCCACCCGTGAAGGGACTATCCAGTCAGAGCTGAAGAAGCTTCTTAGATGAGAAGTGAAAAGTCTTCAAAGAAAAAAAAAAGTCCAGTTACCGTATTTTCTGGCATACGACTTTTTAACCCATGAAAATCTTCTTAAAAGCCAGGGGTCGTCTTATACGCCGGGTGCTGAAAATGTAGGGACAGGGCTGGCTGGAAAACCTGGAGCGGATCTCCCATTTGGTCTGCACAGGGAAAGCGGGACCAACTGGAAAAGAAGCTGCAGTCTGTGATTTTTTACAGGCTGGGGTCTGGGCGTCTTTCCTTCTAAAGTTGAAGAGCAGCTGCAGTCTATCCCAACTTGAAAGGCAGGTGGGGAATGCAGCAGCCAGAGCAGCTGCTTAGCTCTAAGGACACATTTGACTCAGGAACTGGGCGGGCTGGCTGGAAAACCTGGAGCGGATTTCCCATTTGGTCTGTGCAGGGAAAGCTTTAGAGTAAATTAGGAAAAGTTTAATCCACTTGCACTGTTTTATGTTTACATGTTTGATGACAAACAGCCTTATGTTTATAAGTGACAGTTTTCCTACTAAGTACCTACATGTCATAAACATTTGAATTAAAATTACCATATTAAAATCAAATCTGATGTTTTTTAATTTTTATTTGGTGTGCGTTGGAAGAGGGGTAGTCTTATACGGCGAGTATAGCCCAAACCCTATAATTTAACAGGAAATGTAGGGGGTCGTCTTATACGCCCAGTCGTCTTATACACCGGAAAATATGGTACCTTTGGGGACAACCCTGACCTGGAGGGCTGAGAATCTCCATAGACTTTCTCTGAAGACCTGGCACTGGGCACTAATGGAGGCACCCAGCCCTCGCACGTCAGTGCCCCACGGCGATCCCTCACCTGATTCTCTAGGAATTCCTCTGCCAGAGATATAGCCTGGTTACAGGTCGAGGGCCCCTGGCCCTTGACGCTCTCTTGCATCTCCTGGGGCAGGATGGCCAGGAACTGCTCCAGGATCACCAGCTCCAGGATCTGCAATTTAGTGTATCTCCCAGGCTTCAGCCACTGGTGGCAGAGATGCCAGAGCTGCCTGCAAACTTTACGGGGCCCTTCGTTCTCCTGGTAGCAGAAGTCACGGAAACGCTGGCGGTCATACTCGGAGTTGACCAGTGGCTCCTCCTGGCCGTTTGGCCTGGTTCTGTCCCGGCACTCTCTCCAAGGCCTGGTCTGGAGCACCGGAGAGCTTTTTCCAGCTGCGGATTTTGCCAGCTCTTGATCCCGGATGGATGCAAGCTGAGAGTCCAAGGCTGAAGGGGTCACAAGGAGACAATCAACTTTACCATAACAACATCACAAGACCCACAGTTGACAGGACTCACCCCTGACCCCAACACAAGACCCACACTTGGCTCCAACATAAGACCCATCACAAGACCCTCACTTGACAGGACCCACACTTAACTCCAACATAAGACCCATCACAAGACTCTCACTTGACAGGACCCACACCTGACCCCATCACAAGACCTTCACTTGACAGGACCCACACCTGACCCCATCACAAGACCCTCACTTGACAGGACCCACACCTGACCCCATCACAAGACCTTCACTTGACAGGACCCACACCTGAACCCATCACAAGATCCTCACTTGACAGGACCCACACCTGACCCCATCACAAGATCCTCACTTGACAGGACCAACACCTGACCCCATCACAAGACCTTCACTTGACAGGACCCACACCTGACCCCATCACAAGATCCTCACTTGACAGAACCCACACTTGACTCCAACATAAGACCCACACTTGACAGGACCCACACCTGACCCCATCACAAGACCTTCACTTGACAGGACCCACACCTGACCCCATCACGATCCTCACTTGACAGGACCCACACTTGACTCCAACATAAGACCCTCACTTGACAGGACCCACACCTGACCCCATCACAAGACCCTCACTTGACAGGACCCACACCTGACTCCAACATAAGACCCTCACTTGACAGGACCTACACCTGACCCCAACATAAGACCCATCACAAGATCCTCACTTGACAGGACCCACACCTGACCCCATCACAAGACCCTCACTTGACAGGACCCATACCTGACCCCAACACAAGACCCATCACAAGACCCTCACTTGATAGGACCCACACCTGACCCCATCACAAGACCCTCACTTGACAGGACCCACAACTGACTCCAACATAAGACCCTCACTTGACAGGACCCACACTTGACCCCAACATAAGACCCATCACAAGACCCTAACGTGACAGGACCCACCCTTGACCCCATCACAAGATCCTCACTTGACAGGACCCACACCTGACCCCATCACAAGACCCTCACTTGACAGGACCCACACCTGACCCCAACACAAGACCCATCACAAGACCCTCACTTGACAGGACCCACACTTGACTCCAACATAAGACCCATCACAAGACCCTCACTTGACAGGGCCCACACCTGACCCCATCACAAGACCCTCACATGACAGGACCCATACCTGACCCCAACACAAGACCCATCACAAGACCCTCACTTGACAGGACCCACACTTGACTCCAACATAAGACCCATCACAAGACCCTCACTTGATAGGACCCACACCTGACCCCATCACAAGACCTTCACTTGACAGGACCCACAACTGACCCCATCACAAGACCCTCACTTGACAGGACCCACACCTGACCCCAACACAAGACCCATCACAAGACCCTCACTTGACAGGACCCACACTTGACTCCAACATAAGACCCATCACAAGACCCTCACTTGACAGGGCCCACACCTGACCCCATCACAAGACCCTCACATGACAGGACCCACACCTGAAACCCTTATAAACAGAACACCAATGCTGACATTCCCCTGAACTCTGCTGAAGATGTCCCCTAGCTGTTGGACCTTTGGAACTGGGTTGCAAGAATCCCTGGGGAGGTCTATTGTAATTTCTGAGTGATCGGTCATAAGTCAAGGACTACTTCATACCTTTCCTCTGAATCTGAAGTACAGGTAGTCCTCGCGTTACGACCACCACTGAGCCCAAAATTTATGTTGCTAAGGGAAATGTTGGTTAAATGAGTTTGCCCCATTTTACGGTCACGTAGTCAAAATTCAGAAATCCTGGCAACTGACTCATACTTATGACGGTTGCGGCGTCCCGGGGTCATGTGACCACCTTTTTTTTTGCCACTTTCTGACCAGCAAAGTCCATGGGGAAGCCAGATTCACTGAACGACGGTGTTCCTGATGACAACTGAAGGGATTCACTTAACAACTGTGGCGAGGAACCTTGTAAAATGGGGCAAAGCCTACTTGGCAACTGTCACACTTAGCCACAGAAACTCTGGACTCAATTGTGGTCGTAAGTCGAGGACTACCCTGTACAGTGTGAGCTCTCCCCAAAATACCTATTTGCGTTGAGGCCGCACTCTCCTCCTGAACCCCACAATGCATTTTCCTTGCGCCCGTTTTTTTTCCTCCTACACAAGTTGAACAAAAGGCCGCGACTGGTTACCTGGGCTTGCGGGAAGAGAATAGGAGTGCTCCAGACCCACGACGCCACCCCCGGGAGAGGGCGTGTTGGCACTGCTTTCCGCTTTTAACAAACTCCTCGGCTGAGTATCGGGGGGCTTACGGCGGAGCAGTGGCCGTCTTCTTTTAGCACCCTGTAAAAGAGAAGGAACGGGGTGGCTCAGTGGCTTAGGACGCTGAGCTTGTCGATCAGAAGGTCGGCAGTTTGGCGGGTCGAATCCCGAGTGCCGCGTAACAGAGTGAGCGCCTGTTACTCGTCCCAGCTTCTGCCAACCTAGCAGTTCGAAAGCACATAAAAAAAATGCAAGTAGAAAAACAGGGACCCACTACGGTGGGAAGGTTAACAGCGTTCCGTGCGCCTTTGGCGTCTAGTCATGCCGGCCACATGACCACAGAGATGTCCTCGGACAAAGCGCTGGCTCTTCGGCTTTGAAGCGGAGATGAGCACCGGCCCCTAGAGTCGGAAACGACTAGCACGCATGTGCGGGGGAACCTTTACCTTTACCTAAAAGAGAAGAGATAAACTAGCACGCATGTGCGGGGGAACCTTTACCTTTACCTAAAAGAGAAGAGATAAATTTTGAGAAGGGATCCAGCAGTCTGGGTGACATAGCTGCCAAGGAGACGGTTCTTAGGGAATTCACCAACGGAAAGCAGCAGCGACAGATCCCTTCCAAAGCCACATTCTGCTTCACGCGAGACCCACGTTGGGAAAAACGCGGAGGAGAGCACCTAAGAAAGATGATCAGAGGCCTGGAGACTAAAACATACGAAGAAGGGCTGCAGGAATTGGGTAGGGCCAGTCTAGAGAAAAAAAGGGCTAGGGTGGGACATGATAGGAATGTTTCAGTATTTGAGGGGCTGCCACAAAGGAGAGGAGTGGGAGTCAACTTATTTTCCAAAGCACCAGAAGGCAAGAGAAGAAACTAATCAAGGAGAGAAGCAACCTGGAATTAAGGAGAAACTTCCTAACAGTGAGGACAATTAAGTAGTGGAATGCCTTGCCTTCCGAAGTGGTAGGTGAAAGAAAATAACAACAACAACAACAGTAATAATAATAATGATGATGATGATGTTGTTGGAAGGGACCTTGGAGGTCATCTAGTCCAACCCCCTGCTCAGGCAAGAAACCCTATACCAGGGGTCAGCAACCTGAAACAGTGAAAGAGCCACTCGGAACTGGTTCCCTCACAAAAGGAAAAACTGGGAGCTGCAAAAAATGTGTGCACATGCGCGTACATGCGCACATGCGCAGAACAGGGTTTGACTGAAGAGTGGAGCCAAGGCGAGATATGTATCTACCCTGCATATTTGAATTGATTGGTTGAACTTTTTTAGTCCCACTTTTCTTTTTGGGACTGCACATGGCAAAGGACTGGGAGCCGCAGGAGACAGCTGAAAGAGCCGCATGCGGCTCCGGAGCCGCAGATTGCAGACCTGTGCCCTATACCATTTCAGACAAATGGTTGTCCGGTCTCTTCTTAAAACCTTCCACTGTTGGAGCATTTGCCGCTTCTGGAGGCAGGTTGTTCCACTGGTTAATTGTTCTGTCATGAAGTTTCTCCTTAGTTCCAGGTTGCTTCTCTCCTTGGTTAGTTTCCATCCGTTGCTTCTTGTCCTGCCTTTGGGCGCTTTGGAAAACAGCTTGGCTCCCTCTTCTTTGGGGCAACCCCTGAGATACTGGAACACTGCTATCATGTCCCCCCTCGCCCTTTTCTTCGTTAAACAAGACATACCCAATTCCAGCAACCGTTCCGTATATGTTTTAGCCTCCAGTCCCCTAATGTTGCTCTTCTTTGTACTAGAGTCTCGACATCTTTTTTACATCACGGTGACCAAAACTGGATGCAGTATTCCAAGTGTGGCCTTACCAACTTAATTGGTATTATGAAACATGACAAATTAACCCAGACAACACCTTGTTCATCAAGCACTAAGGAATTATAATAATGAAAATAAATATTATGGTGCTTTTTTTTAAAAAAAAGTGGTAGGTGCTTCATCACTGGAGGATTTTAAGAAAAAACTGGACAGCCATTTGTCTGAAATGGTATAGGGTCTCCTGTTTGAGCAAGGGGTTGGACTAGAAGACCTCCAAGGTCCCTTTCAGCTGTATTCTGACCCTGATTCTGAAAGGAAGACGAATCTTGCCACGCTAAAACACTGCTTTCAATTCTCCAATGCAGCATTTCTCATCCTCGGCAAGTTTAACATGCTGGCTGTGGAATTCTGGGAGTTGAAGTCCATGCACGTCAAACCTGCTCTTAGGTGAAGAAATTCTTGCACAGTCATTCTAGCAGTCCCATTTCTGTACTGTTTCCCACTTGGTTTGGGCTTCCCAAAAAGAACGCATAATCCTCCAATGCACTCTCACGCGAGCATTACACTGTTGGCATTCGACTGAACAATAAATCTAAGCATTCATATTGAATTAAATAGCTAAACAAATGAGGCAATGTTTATCCTGAACTGCCCACTGTTGATTCCGAGATACGTTTCTGGAGCAGGATCCGTCAATGAATTTATTATTTTTTTTTAAAAAATAATTTATTTTAAAATAAAATTATTTTATATTTTACTATCATAAAACAATAAAATGCAAAAGAAAGAAATTTATGATTGAGAGTGATAACCGAGTGAAGACAAAAATACTAAATATATTATAGAAGTTAAATAAATGAAATGTCATCAAAAAAATTAACAGAGAAGACCCACATTTTATCTATTAATATGTGTGTGTTTGTATGTGTATATATATACACACACACACATGTATGTATACGTACATGTGTGTGTGTGTGTATGTGTGTGTGTGTGTGTATTTAGACAAATACATAAATTTCCCTATTTCACGCCCCATTAATGTCTCAGATAGTAATTGTCGGGCCTCGGCAGCCCGACACACGAGGGGGGGCCCCTCCACCTCTCCGGCGCACCCGGCTTCCCTCCCGCCGACCCCACCTGGAAGCAGCATGGCCCGGAGAGTCCGGAGGCCCGCGACGCTCTTCTCGCCGCCTCCAGACGCGCCGCGGCTGCTTCCTGCGCCCGGCGGCACGTCGACACGCGGCTCCCCGGCTCGGACGGCTCCGGGGCCCGCGTCGCCTCTTCCGGTGCCTCCAGACGCGCCGCGGCTGCTTCCTACGCCCGGCGGCACGTCGACACGCGGCTCCCCGGCTCGGACGGCTCCGGGGCCCGCGTCGCCTCTTCCGGTGCCTCCAGACGCGCCGGGGCTGCTGGCCTCGCTCGGCGGCGCGTCTGCGCGCGGTTCTCCAGCTCGGATGACTCCGGGACCTGCGCTGCGGCTTCTGCTCCCTCGGACTGCGCCGCGGCTGCTGTGCTCGGCCGGCGACACGTGTGAGCGATGGACCCCGGCCTGCAGCCTGCCCGGGGGAGGCCTGAGCCGACTCAACGACTCTGCGGCTTGGGGGGATTCTGACGCCATGCCTGCGCGGGACTGTGTGGCGACGCTGATGGGGGATGGGTCCCTCACCCCTATGATGTCCGGGTGGCTGGGTGACAGGGGCCTTCGGGGGTGGGTGCAGCAGGGAGTGGGTGAGGGAGAAGGACACGGTGGTGGCGACACGTTGGGGGGGTCTTACCTGCCTGAGCGACGGGCGAAAGGCCTTGTAGGGGAGGGGTGGAGAAGTTATAGGGAATGGGAGGGCGGAGGCTTGTTTGGGTGGAGTTTGGGTGGGGTTTTTGGATGTGTATATAGCAGCGTTGGATGCAGATAGCAGCCAACGCTGGCTTTGAATCTCGTTGCGGCTATTGCTCTGGAGAATAAAGTGCTTCTAGACTGCAGCAGAAGTCTCTCGTTCCTGTGTTCGGCATCTACCCTGCTTGTTGCAGGACGAGCTTTGATAGAAAGCCAGCGTTGCACCAGCATTGCGGCCCTACTGCCTTTCAGCTGTGTTCCGTTTGTGCGCCATGGCAGAGGGTGTGCAAGGGGCCGCGTTGGAGACTGCTTCGGAGGAGGCTGGTGTGGCTGGGGCGGAGGTGACAACCCCTGTGGAGAGGGACAAGGAGGACGTCCAACCTGTTGTGAGGCCCAAAGTGCGGGACGTGCAACCAACAGACCCTGCGGTGGAGTCCCAGGGTGTTAGTAGCCAAACCCAGGGAGGGGAGTGGTGGCTGAGCTCGATCCTGGGGCGCACGGGGCTCGAGCAAGGACGAACGGCCCGGCCCGGTGGGGCTCCACTGGGCTGGAGGGAGCGTCGGCTTACTGATGATGATGGCGAGGAATACAGCTATTCAACTGCACCCGGGAGCCAAACCATGGATGTGCTGCGCGAAAGGTTCGGAGAGGTCGGGGCACGTGACGGCGGTTCCTGGGGAGCCATGGCCCCTGAAGAAGACACGGGACAGTGGTCCCTTGGGGGGGCACCCAGTCAGTCAGCAACGTCCCGTTTCCGACTGGCTAGTCCAAAGTTCAAGGTGCCTGGGGAGGGCGGCGTTCGGGGCCCATCTACACGAGCACGAGGGGGCCGTGAGGCATGGCCAACGCCTGACCGGGGCCCTGGACGTCCCGCACCCAGGTCGGTGGGGGTGCCCCAGGCTCAACCCCGTCCGCCTGTTGGGCATTGGGGACCGGGCGTGGTGTGGGGACCCCCACCACTCACTACAACCTATGATGGGCATCCCGACCGCCTGGCCATGTTCCTAGGGCAGGTGATTAACCATCTGGACGGGTACGCCCATACCTATCAATCACAGTGGGCGATGGTGGTAGCGGTCACCGCGTGCCTTCAGGGCGAGGCTGCAACCTGGGCAGCGGACCTCTACAGTGACCACGCCCGCGAGCTCGGGGACGTGGGGATGTTTCTGGAAGCCCTACGCGTCCGCTTCGAGGATGTGTCCCGCTTACATCGCGCGGAAGCCGAAGTGTTAGCCATCAGGCAGCGAGGACGGCCGGCAGAGGAGTACGTGCTTGAGTTCCGCAGGGTTGCGGGCAGGTTACGCTCGTGGCCCGAGCGCTTGCTGGTGCACCACTTCCGGGCCGGTCTTGACGGAGCCCTCCGGCGGGCGTGTGTGGTGCGGGGGGTTCCTGCACGGCTCCAGGACTGGTTCCGGGTGGCGGTGGAGCTAGACATTGGGTTGCAGGATACCCGGGGCAGACCAGTAGTGGCCCCTGGAGCTTGGAGGACCCCGGAGGGGCCGAAGGCAGAGAGTCGGAAGCCCGTGGCGGTGGCGACACAACCCGGGCCCCCACCGCCGCCCCGTCCAACGATCCGCTGCTTCCGCTGTGATCAACCGGGCCATCGGGCGGTGGACTGCCCGTTACCTCCGCCGCGACCGGGGCCCAACCCTCCGGAGGCGCGGGTCTTGACCCCCAGAAGAGCTGCAGACCGCTCCAGAACAGCGTACCAGGTGGCCGACAAAACACCCCGAACATCGACACCGATACGTCCAGTGGGCCCGGCGGATGGACGAACGGACACGTCCGACGGCTCTGAGGATCACGAGTACGAGGAAGACCCGATGGTAAGCGCACCGGTGTGTCCTTTTGTGCTGCCCGTGGTGTTGATTAGCCCACGAACGGGTGAGAGGAGGGAGTGTAAGGCCCTGATTGATACAGGTAGCACACGTTGCCTTATTAGCCTCACGATGGCAAGGGAGGCCGGTATTCCCCTTCAGCGGCTCCCCAAGCCTATCCGGTTTCAGCAGGTAGACGGGTCTCTTCTGGGTGGAGCACCCATTACGCATGTAACGGCACCGGTGAGGATGGAAATGGGTACACACTGGTAGACTCTCCGGTTTGTCGTGGTGCCGTCTATGACGGAGGCAGTCATCCTGGGGCTTACATGGTTGGACAGGTGGGGCCCCACGGTTTGGTGGGAGGGGGGATGCCGACACCTCCGCCTCGGGACAGGGCCCCAGCCTCCCGAAAAGCATTCCTTCCTGGGTCCGGAGGGGATTGGTAGGCCAGAGGGGGCCGCAGGGGTGGGTACCGGGTTTGAGACACAGGTACCTTGGGAGTACAGCGATCTTGCAGACGTTTTTGATGAGAAGGAGTGCGACGCCTTGCCACCCCACCGCCCCACGGACTGCGCTATTGAACTGGAGCCAGGGGCGAAATTGCCGAAACCCCGCATGTACGCAATGGCACCCCGGGAGATGCAGGAGCTCCGTCAATACATAGACAAGAACCTGCGGAGGGGGTTCATTCAGCCCGCTCGGTCTAGGATGGCGGCCCCTGTCTTGTTCAGAGAGAAGAAAGACAGGACCCTAAGACTGTGCGTTGATTATCGGGGGGTCAACGCGGTATGTGTGGAGCACTTGTACCCCCTCCCTTTGGTGAAGGACCTTTTAGCTCACTTGGCCACGGGCCGGATATTCACCAAGTTAGACCTCAGGGAGGCGTACTACCGTGTCCGGATAAAGGCCGGTGATGAATGGAAGACGGCTTTCAACTGCCCGTTGGGGAGCTTCCAGTTTAGGGTAATGCCGTTTGGCCTGCAAGGAGCCCCCGCGGTATTCATGCAGTTGATTAACCAAGTCCTGCATGACCATCTGTACCGGGGGGTCCTTGTCTATCTTGATGACATCCTCATATATACGTCTACGCTGGAGGAGCATGTCGCTTTGGTGCGGAGTGTGCTGACCAAGTTGAGGGACGCCCGGTTATATGTGAAGCTCTCCAAATGTGAGTTTCACAAGCCCCGGCTGGACTACTTGGGCTATCGGGTGTCCTCCAGCGGGGTGGAGATGGACCCGGGAAAAGTGGAGGCTATCCAACAGTGGCAAGCCCCACGGACCCGGAAACAGTTGCAGAGTTTTCTAGGCTTCGCTAATTTTTATCGGCAATTCATTCCACATTTCGCTGCCATCGCCCTGCCGCTCACGGACCTACTACGGACTAAACAGATGGCAACGTCGCCGCGGCCAGGGCAGAAGCTTGCGTGGACCACTACATGCCAGCGGGCCTTTGAGGCGCTCAAGGCGCAGTTCGCCAGGGAGCCCGTTCTGCAACACCCGAACCCTGACCTGCCCTACGTAGTACAGGCTGATGCAAGTGACGTGGCTGTTGGAGCTGTTCTTCTGCAACGGCATGCAACGGGGGGGTTGCGGCCCTGCGCGTACGCCTCCAAGAAGCTAACAACCGCGGAGAGGGCTTGGGCTATCTGGGAGAAAGAGGCGTTTGCGGTCCGCTGGGCTCTGGGGACTTGGAGACACCTTCTGGAGGGGGCTAGCCAGGAGTTCGAGGTTTGGACGGACCATAAAAACCTGGAAGCCCTGCAAACACCCCGCCGACTATCCCCGAAACACGTACGGTGGGCCCAGTACTTCCAACGCTTCCGGTTTCGCCTCAAGTATGTGCCTGGGGGTCGGAATTTCCTGGCGGACGCCTTGTCCCGGCTACCGCAGTACGATTGCCGGAAGGAGGAGGTAGTGCAGGCACTGGTACCACCGCCCCGCCCGGTGGAGGAGACGGAGCACAGAGCCAACACCGTGACAGACGATTTCCTGCGGACATGTAAGGAGGCGTTGGCGACTGACGACTGGATGCGGGCGCACCCCGACACCCTCTCGTTGCGGGATGGTTTAGCTTGGCACGGGGCCAGATTGTATGTGCCTGCAGCGGCACGAGATCAGGCACTCTACCAATGCCATGACGCCAGGCAGGCAGGTCATTACGGGTTCGTGAAAACCCTGCATCTGGCCCGCCGCCAGTTCTGGTGGCCAACCATGAGACGGGACATTGAACGCTATGTACAGAAGTGCCACATTTGCGCAACCACTAAGCCCTCTACCAAGAAACCGGCAGGCCTCCTGCAACAGGTGGCAGACCCCGTACGACCTTGGCAGGACATTGCAATGGACTTTGTGGTTGAGTTACCGGAAAGCAGGGGATATAATGTGTTGTGGACAGTGATAGACTTGTTCTCGAAACAAGCCCACTTCATCCCCTGTAAGGGATTGCCCTCGGCCCGTCGGTTGGCCTGGCTGTTTGTCCAACATATCTATCGTCTCCACGGGGTGCCGCGACGCATCATCTCCGACCGTGGGGTACAGTTCACGGCCCGGTTCTGGAGGGAGTTCGTGCGTTATATTGGAGCAACACAGGGTCTGAGCTCGGCGTACCACCCAAGCACGAACGGAGCCGCGGAACGTGCGAACGCGGCGGTGGAGCGATACCTGCGCTGTTATGTGTCATACCAACAGTCCGAATGGGTGGACTTGTTGTCCTTCGCGGAAGTTGCCTACAACAACGCAGTGCATAGCAGCACTGGGTTCTCCCCCTTTAAAGTGGTATCCGGTTACGAGTTTGTTCCTATCGCAGGGTGCGATCAGGGGCCCCCGGCATCCTGCACACCTGGGGCGTGGATGCACCGGTTAGAGGAGGTGTGGGGGGTAGCTAAGAAAGCGTTAGAGCGAGCAGCAGAGTCATACAAAGAGCAGGCGGACAGGAAAAGACGGCCGTTTGCACCTCCCAAAGTGGGTGATCTCGTCTACCTCTCTACGAAATACCTGCGGCTGCAGGTGCCATGTAGAAAGCTAGGACCCAAATACCTCGGACCCTTCCGAGTTATACAGGTAGTCAATCCCGTCACCGTCAGACTCCGGCTACCTCCCCTACTTGGAAAGATACACCCCGTTTTCCACAGCAGCTTGCTGAAGCCTGCTATGACCGCCTCTGCGGCGGCAGGGGAGGGCGGCCCGGGACCTGTACAAGGTAGTCACTATGAAGTACAGGAGATCCTGGACTCCCGGAAACGAAGGGGGCGGGTGCAATACTTGGTGCTCTGGAAGGGGTACCCCTTGGAGGAGGCCACCTGGGTACGGGATGAGGATGTGTGTGCACCACGCCTTCTCCGTGCATTCCACCAGAAACACCCGGGGAAGCCGGGGGAGACCCCGGGGGGGACTGTTGATCATGTTATGGATTGCTCACCTCTCTCTCCTTGCATTCCAGGTGGGTCCTTGGTAGAGGGGGCGGCATGTCGGGCCTCGGCAGCCCGACACACGAGGGGGGGCCCCTCCACCTCTCCGGCGCACCCGGCTTCCCTCCCGCCGACCCCACCTGGAAGCAGCATGGCCCGGAGAGTCCGGAGGCCCGCGACGCTCTTCTCGCCGCCTCCAGACGCGCCGCGGCTGCTTCCTGCGCCCGGCGGCACGTCGACACGCGGCTCCCCGGCTCGGACGGCTCCGGGGCCCGCGTCGCCTCTTCCGGTGCCTCCAGACGCGCCGCGGCTGCTTCCTACGCCCGGCGGCACGTCGACACGCGGCTCCCCGGCTCGGACGGCTCCGGGGCCCGCGTCGCCTCTTCCGGTGCCTCCAGACGCGCCGGGGCTGCTGGCCTCGCTCGGCGGCGCGTCTGCGCGCGGTTCTCCAGCTCGGATGACTCCGGGACCTGCGCTGCGGCTTCTGCTCCCTCGGACTGCGCCGCGGCTGCTGTGCTCGGCCGGCGACACGTGTGAGCGATGGACCCCGGCCTGCAGCCTGCCCGGGGGAGGCCTGAGCCGACTCAACGACTCTGCGGCTTGGGGGGATTCTGACGCCATGCCTGCGCGGGACTGTGTGGCGACGCTGATGGGGGATGGGTCCCTCACCCCTATGATGTCCGGGTGGCTGGGTGACAGGGGCCTTCGGGGGTGGGTGCAGCAGGGAGTGGGTGAGGGAGAAGGACACGGTGGTGGCGACACGTTGGGGGGGTCTTACCTGCCTGAGCGACGGGCGAAAGGCCTTGTAGGGGAGGGGTGGAGAAGTTATAGGGAATGGGAGGGCGGAGGCTTGTTTGGGTGGAGTTTGGGTGGGGTTTTTGGATGTGTATATAGCAGCGTTGGATGCAGATAGCAGCCAACGCTGGCTTTGAATCTCGTTGCGGCTATTGCTCTGGAGAATAAAGTGCTTCTAGACTGCAGCAGAAGTCTCTCGTTCCTGTGTTCGGCATCTACCCTGCTTGTTGCAGGACGAGCTTTGACAGTAATTAAATGTGGCACAATCTGTATTGTCGGCCTAAAACCTTTCCCAAACTTTCAGAATGCCTAAAAATGGCTTTATTCCCCTTAGAAACAAAAATTGCAACACACAGGACAGAACAGAGCAACACTGTCTTACTCAACTTTGAAATGAGACAAGGTTTATCGCAGAGGTCCCCAACCTTTTGGGTTCCAGGGACCGGTTCCGTGGAGAAAGGTTTTTCTGTAGACCGGGGCGGGGCGGGGAGGGGGGGCGTGGTGGCGTGGTTTTGTGTGTTGCCTTCATCCCGCGGATGGGGCTTTGCTGGTTTGTGCAGACCGGTTGCTTGCATGCCGCGGCCTGGTACCGTTCCACGGCCCAGAGGTTGGGGACCCCTGGTTTATCAGATGCTTTTTGAAGAAAAGCATTTTGAGAAGACTATGAACGAAACAACTTAGGGTTACTTTCAATTCTGTGGGAGAATCAGCCCCAGCGGCTTTACCTTTACCTTCCTCTGTCGCTCAGGTATGTTAAAAACAGTCGGAATCGCCTCCGGCTTGAGGTATCGCCGACCGGAAGCCACATTTTCTAGGTAATCGGCCTCGCAGAAATGTTCCGAGCAGAGCACGTGGTGACGTGTCGGAGTGAAATTCTTCCGTCGAATGTTCCACACCCACTTTTTTAACACGTCTTTTTTCCCAAGGGGAAACCTACAGGAAAATAACGACACAACCAGCGGAAATAACAATAGCAACGACATTTAGACTCACGTACTGCTTCGCAGCGCTTTACAGCCGCCTCTAAGCGGTTTACATTACAATTGTCAGCCCGTTGTCCCCCCCTCCCAACAACCCGAGTCCTTCATATTACCAATCTCGGAAGGATGGAAGGCTGAGTCAGCCATAAGCCCCGTCAGGATCGAACTCCAGACTGTTGGTAGAGTTTGCCTGCAATACTGTACACTGTGCCTCTTAAGGTCGATATGGATAACCTTAATGGTGTCACAATAGTTTCAATAGTAACAGCAACTAACAAGTTGTTGCAGGATGCTGCTTATTGCCGTGAAAGGATGTAGGAAAGACTTTGTGGGATGAAGAGACACTATAATAATAATACTAAAGTTGGAAGGGACCTTGGAGGTCGTCTAGTCCAACCCCCTGCTCAGGCAGGAATCCCTATATCATTTTGGACAAATGGCTGTCCGGTCTCGTCTTAAAAACTCCCAGTGTTGTCAGCAAAAAAGGGGGGGGAGGAGTGGAAAGCGAAGGGAGGAAACGGGAAGCCGCTCGCAAACCGTGAGAGCCTGCAAAACGCCAAGGTCACTGCTGCAAGGTGCTTGACGGAGAAGCGGACTGTTCCCATAAGAAAAGGAAGTTTCACCATTGGACAATGTGAACACCTGAGGGGCGGGGGGGCAGGGAATCTATTGTTTAATTTGGCAAGGTTTCGCGCAGGAAATCCCAGAGCTGGTTTTGCTTCTTCAGTTCTGAGATGATGTATCCAATACAGATTGACAGCTTTGGGGATTCGGTTGCCCAGAGGGTTCCCTTTTTTTTGGGGGGGGGGTTTCACAAGTCAGACCGTTGACACTAACTCAGGGGTTGGCAAACTTAAACACTCAAAGAGCCAGTTGGACCTGTTTCCCAGAGAAAAAGAAACACTAAGGTAAGGTAAGGTAAGGTAAGGTTCCCCCGCACATGCGTGCTAGTCGTTTCCGACTCTAGGGGCCGGTGCTCATCTCCGTTTCAAAGCCGAAGAGCCAGCGCTTGTCCGAGGACGTCTCCGTGGTCATGTGGCCGGCATGACTAGATGCCAAAGGCGCACGGAACGTGTTACCTTCCCACCGTAGTGGTCCCTATTTTTCTACTTGCATTTTTACGTGCTTTCGAACTGCTAGGTTAGCAGAAGCTGGGACGAGTAACAGGCGCTCAGTCTGTTACGCGGCACTCAGGATTCGACCCGCCAAACTGCCGACCTTCTGATCGACAAGCTCAGTGTCCTAACCCACTGAGTTGTAAAATGTCCGCGCGCACGTGTGCGCGCCCACGAGGGGGGTAACTTGATTGAAGAGTTTACTTAAAAAGAAATAGAGGCTGCTGTGCATGAGGTCTCTCTCTCTCTCTCTTTCCCTCCCTCTCTCTCCCTCCCTCCTCTCTCTCTCCCCCCCCCTCTCCGATCTTCTGCTCACCTGCCAAGCTGGCTTCACGCTGTTCTCGGACAAGCTGACACTCGTTCTTATTGGGCTGGCTCTCCTGCCCTGCTTTCTCTTGCTTCTTGTGGAGTCGCACCAAAGGCAGGAGCCCCGCCCAATAACCTTGTCAGCTTCTTGGAGAACAGCGTGAGTCACACACACACACACACACACACACACACACACACAGGGGGAGAGAGAGAGAGAGAGAGAGAGAGAGAGAGAGAGAGAGAGAGAGAAGGGAAGCACAAGTGCCTCTCTCTGTCTCTCTCTCTGCAAACTGGGAGCCGCAGAAGTCTGAAAGAGCCACATGCAGCTCCAGAGCCGCAGGTTGCCGACCCGTGCACTAACTTAACATCTGCCATGAGTCACTTTAGAACTATGGCAAGAAAGGTCATAAAATGGGGCCAAACTCGCTTAAGTGTCTCACTTAGCATTATAAATGTCGCGGTTCTAGGAGGACCACCTGTATAATTATGGAATCAACTGCCGGTGGAGCTCCGGATGGCACCGGATCTCCGCTCCTTCCGGCGCGGGTTAAAGACCCATTTATTCGAACAAGCTGGCCTGGCCTGATGGGGGAATGTCAGGGTTTTTTTATGGGTTTTTATAATTGATTGTTTTAATTGGGCAATTTATTTAATCTTTTTTAACTTTCGTATTTCTATTTATATGCCCTGTTCACCGCCCTGAGTCCTTCGGGAGAAGGGCGGTATAAAAATCCAATAAATGAAATGAATGAATGAACTCTTCCCTCTCTTTTTACAGCCTGGGAACTTAAAGAGAAGGTCCGTCCTGATCTTTTTGCTTCGGTGCACTATGCAGCTGCTCTTATCTGACTGCTCCCTAGGCAACTCTTCTCTTCCTCTCGTCTCCCAAGGCCATTCCCACATACCATTATAATTGGCTTCCCTATTTTTCCTCCTCCACCATCTGTGATGATGATTCCTGATAAGGTTTAAAACCAGCTTGTGGATCCCGGCAGCTGAGTCCAGGGAATCAGAGGAGGAGGAGAAGGAGGAGGAGGAGGAGGAGGCGCCTGGGGAGCCATCAGAGTCGAAGGAAGGCTCTGATGAGCCCCCCCAGGACTTACAATCTGATGAAGAACCTGGCCCCTCCACTCGTGCTCAGGATGAGACTCAGATGTGCTGGAAAGCCGAGTCAGACTTTGAGGACGCACAGCTGGAAGACACTATAGACGCTCGCAAACGCCGACAGGTTACAAGAGCAGGAGAGAAGGAGGCAATGGGGCGGCTCCAGGGGAGGAGGAGAAGGCATTGAGAAGCCACGCCTTGGGACTGCATAATAAAAAGGGAAGGTGTGGGCAGGGCTGGTCGCTGAAGGCAACCAGTTTGCAAAGGATTCCAGTTTCGAGGGCTCCTGTTTTGTTTGCTTTGCCTGTGAAATGTTTCCTGTTTGACTCGTGCTCCATTTTGCTTTTGGGACAATGATCAGGTCTGTAAGTCAGATAAAAGGGGTTGGTTTTCCAGCCTGGTGGTTAAAAGAGGGCTTTGTCTTTGTGAAGTAACAAAGACGTACGTAGGCCGGGAGCAGAACAATGCCACTGATAAAGGGAGCAACTCACTGCTAAGATTTGCTGTTTCCCTTCACCCATTCAACCATGGAAGATTTGACTTACCTGTGGAAGGAGATATTATTGCCCAGTGAAAATTTGTTATTGCAGTTTATTGCACAACATGATTTCACCATGACTGTGTCTGTCCCACGAACTGTGGAAGGCAAAAGAAGCCAAGCCAATGAAAACCTGCCAGAGACCCATGTCCCAAGCAACATCCCTTGCTTTCATAACCTCCACTACTTTAGTAAGCCCCTCCTGCTCATCATTCTTGTACCCACCCCCAGTTCTCTTAGTATTTCCTGTTCAAGCCTCGCTGTGCTATTTCTGCAAATTTCCCTACGTTTTTTATATTATTCCAAACCGTGCATTTTTCTCAATGTGCCAAGATTTTCCAGCATTTCTTACCCACGTTGGACAAAAAGAAACAAACAATTGGATTTCAAATCTCTAGAAAGAGACAGCCATTGTGTTACCTGGTGTGTGTGTGTGTGTCTAAGGTCATTCACCAGAGATATTATTTTTCTTTCAGAGGTCAAAGGAAACCTACAGCGAAAAAGAGAGGGGAAAAAGAAAAAAGACTTAGATTTTGCACTGTGACCAGATTCATATATTTTGCAAAACCATGATTTAAACATGATTTAATTACAATTTCATTTTAGATTGTACTTTATTACTATTTCATCTTAAATTGTATTTTATTTTAATTCCATTTCAAATTGTATTTTATCAAATTCCATTTTAAATTGCCTTTATCAAATTTTAGTAACAATTTGTTGCTGGAACTTTGCACTTTGATATGGCTCAAGGGCTAATCAATAAAGACAAATACATAAATAAATAATAAAACATGATTTAACCACTTGCCCATGTAAACAAGGCTGTTCCCCCTGTTCCCGTTAAGCTTTTTAGGAAAAAAACTTAAAACATTTAGCAGCATATGACTTTTAACTGTTATACTATACTGACTTTTAATTGTGTGGATCATCTAGAACAAGGGTCTTCAAACTTGGCCCTTTTATGACTTGTGGACTTCAACTCCCAGAATTCCTCAGCCAGGCATGCTGACTGAGGAATTCTGGGATTTGAAGTCCACAAGTCATAAAAGAGCCAAGTTTGAAGACCCCTGATCTAGAACAAAAACACAGTTATTTCTTAAATGAAGAAACCAAGCACCTTTTAGTCTGTTATACAGCACACTAAGAGCATCAACTGTCACACACCACTTTACAGCTTAGCATAAATTAAGAACTGAAGGCCACAAGGATTAACAACTCAAGTACCTATTTCACTTCCCTAATATTTATGTCTACGAGACAAGTACACACCCAACCCAGGCATCTGACACATGTTCCCTCCCGCGAGAGCCCATGAATCTAGAGAGACATGTCATTTATGTATTCATTAAATGTACATGCTGCCCGTCCTCTAGGCGGCTTTCCAGAGAGTTAAAAACAACAAGATAAAACATTAAAATCTAAAAACATTAAAATCCAAAGTGAAGACTCCTGCGAGTCCCTTGGACTGCAAGACGATCAAACCGGTCAGTCCTAGAGGAGATCAACCCTGACTGCTCTTTAGAAGGCCAGATCCTGAAGCTGAAACTCAAATACTTTGGCCACCTAATGAGAAGGAAGGACTCACTGGAGAAGAGCCTAATACTGGGAAAGATCGAGGGCAATAGAAGAAGGGGACGACAGAGAATGAGGTGGCTGGATGGAGTCACTGAAGCAGTAGGCGTGAGCTTAAATGGGCTCCAGAAGATGGTAGAGGACAGGAAGGCCTGGAGGAACGTTGTCCATAGGGTCGCGATAGGTTGGACACGACTTCGCAGCTAACAACAACAACAACCTTTTTTTGGGGGGGCGGGAGATGTCTTTTGCTTTAAAGAGCCTTGGTGGAGCAGTGGGCTAATGCCTCCTTAAGTAACACCAGCTGCCTGCAATTAGTGCAGGTTCGCGTCCCACCAGGCTCAAGGTTGACTCAGCCTTCCATCCTTCCGAGGTAGGTAAAATGAGGACCCAGATTGTTGGGGGCAATTAAGCTGACTTTGTAATAATGCCGCTTGGGGTGTGTGTGAAAGCCCTAATAAGCAGGCATATACATAGAATGAAGGCTACTGCTAAGCTTGTAAGCCGCCCTGAGTCTTCGGAGAAGGGCGGGATATAAATGGAATTTAAAAAAAAATCCACCCCACTTAATTAGCATTACTCTACACTGAACACCTTACGCAAAGAGAAAGACCCCAGTGGAGAGCTAAAAGGAAATAGGTGAAGATGACCAGCAACAAGGCAGATGGACTTGGCAAGGAGAGTACCAATTATAATCCATAATATGAATAAAACTGGAACGGCAGTTTTGTCTAGTGGTGAAAACACCAAAATAGAAACCAAGATTTGATGCGTTGTAGTCCTGCTGGCTGAACTTTGGGCCACTCACTCTCAACCCACAATATACGGCAGGGGTGTCAAACTGCCAGCCCGTGGGCCGGATGCATCATAGCAAAAACGTGCCCACCCCATTGCTGGCAATGGCAAAAAAAGTCACGATACATCGCAACACACCGCGTGACGTTGCGAATTTGACACCCCTGATGTAAGGCATGTCAGGCTTGGCTGATAAAAGCTGATCAGTCAATTTCTGTCTGCACTCAATAACCAAACAGACCCTGCAGCGGTGGGAGGGGGGAGGAAACACTAGGGGAGGGGGAGAAATGTGAACAAGAAAACTCAATTTTAAAAATGTCTGAAATCTCCCTCTTTGGGCAGCCTTTTCCTTGCAAACTAATTGACTCATTACGGGCCATCGTGTTGGTGTCGACAGATGGATTTCCTCCAGGAGGATCTGTCCCTAACCTGGTCCTTCCAGCAATTTCCATCATGACCCTGTAACCAAGTCCATTCTCTGTACTGGCCCCTCCTCTTCTTCTTCTCTTTCCTTCCAGCTTTTCAGCATCAAAACCTTATCCAGAAATCCAGGTCTTCCCATTAACAGGTCCGACTCATTTTTTAAATTTAATTTTCATTTAATTTTCATTTAATTGGATTTATATACCGCCCTTTCCCCGAAGGACTCAGGGCGGTTTACAGGGTAATTTAAAACAAGAAATACAAAAGTTAAACACAATTAAAAATAATTACAACAGTCCCTGAAAAAAGTAAAAAAAAAACCCAATTAAAATTAAAATTAAAATTTTTTGCTCTTCCGTTTAAGGCAGCGGTCTCAAAAGCTTGGCCACTTTTAAGAACCTGTGGACTTCAACTCCCAGAATTCCCCAGCCAGCTTGGCGTGCTGAAGAATTCTGGGAATTGAAGTCCACAAGTCTTAAAAGTGGCCAAGTTTCAAGACCGCCCCTAATCCAGGGGTGTCAAACTGCTGGCCCGCGGGCCGGAGCGTCACAGAGAAACCGCGCCCATCCCATTGCCGGCAATGGCAAAAAGTTCCGATACGTCGCACGATGTCACGTGACGTCGCGAGTTCGACATGTCTGCCCTAATCTAAGAGCAGTGTTTCTGAACCTTGGCAACTTTGAAGAGGGGGTGGGACTACAACTCCCACAATTCTCCAGCCAAGCCCAGCTGGCTGGCTGGCTTCTGGGAGTTGAAGTCTAAGCATCTTCAAAGTTGCCAAGGTTCAGAAACGTGGCTTTTAAGGCAGGGTGGTCTTCCAACTTGGCCCCTCTAGGACTTGTGGACTTCAACTCCCAGAATTCCTCAGCAGCCAAGCCCGGCTGGCTGACTTATGGGAGTTGAAGTCTAAACATCTTCAAAGTTGCCAAGGTTCAGAAACGTGGCTTTTAAGGCAGGGTGGTCTTCCAACTTGGCCCCTCTAGGACTTGTGGACTTCAACTCCCAGAATTCCTCAGCCAAGCCCGGCTGGCTGACTTCTGGGAGTTGAAGTCTAAACATCTTCAAAGTTGCCAAGGTTCAGAAACGTGGCTTTTAAGGCAGGGTGGTCTTCCAACTTGGCCCCTCTAGGACTTGTGGACTTCAACTCCCAGAATTCCTCAGCCAAGCCCGGCTGGCTGGCTTCTGGGAGTTCAAGTCTAAACATCTTCAGAGTTGCCAAGGTTCAGAAACATGGCTTTTAAGGCAGGGTGGTCTTCAAACCTGGCCCCTCTACGACTTGTGGACTTCAACTCCCAGAATTCCTCATCCAAGCCCAGCTGGCTGGCTTCTGGGAGTTGAAGTCTAAACATCTTCAAAGTTGCCAAGGTTTAGAAACATGGCTTTTTAAGGCATGGTGGTCTTCCAACTCGGCCCCTCTAGGACTTGTGGACTTCAACTCCCAGAATTCCTCAGCAGCCAAGCCCGGCTGGCTGACTTCTGGGAGTTGAAGTCTAAACATCTTCAAAGTTGCCAAGGTTCAGAAACGTGGCTTTTAAGGCAGGGTGGTCTTCCAACTTGGCCCCTCTAGGACTTGTGGACTTCAACTCCCAGAATTCCTCAGCAGCCAAGCCCGGCTGGCTGACTTCTGGGAGTTGAAGTCTAAACATCTTCAAAGTTGCCAAGGTTCAGAAACCTGGCTTTTAAGGCAGGGTGGTCTTCCAACTTGGCCCCTCTAGGACTTGTGGACTTCAACTCCCAGAATTCCTCAGCAGCCAAGCCCGGCTGGCTGACTTCTGGGAGTTGAAGTCTAAACATCTTCAAAGTTGCCAAGGTTCAGAAACGTGGCTTTTAAGGCAGGGTGGTCTTCCAACTCGGCCCCTCTAGGACTTGTGGACTTCAACTCCCAGAATTCCTCAGCAGCCAAGCCTGGCTGGCTGGCTTCTGGGTGTTGAAGTCTAAACATCTTCAAAGTTGCCAAGGTTCAGAAACGTGGCTTTTAAGGCAGGGTGGTCTTCCAACTTGGCCCCTCTAGGACTGGTGGACTTCAACTCCCAGAATTCCTCAGCAGCCAAGCCCGGCTGGCTGACTTCTGGGAGTTGAAGTCTAAACATCTTCAAAGTTGCCAAGGTTCAGAAACGTGGCTTTTAAGGCAGGGTGGTCTTCCAACTTGGCCCCTCTAGGACTTGTGGACTTCAACTCCCAGAATTCCTCAGCCAAGCCCGGCTGGCTGGCTTCTGGGAGTTCAAGTCTAAACATCTTCAGAGTTGCCAAGGTTCAGAAACATGGCTTTTAAGGCAGGGTGGTCTTCAAACCTGGCCCCTCTAGGACTTGTGGACTTCAACTCCCAGAATTCCTCATCCAAGCCCAGCTGGCTGGCTTCTGGGAGTTGAAGTCTAAACATCTTCAAAGTTGCCAAGGTTTAGAAACATGGCTTTTTAAGGCAGGGTGGTCTTCCAACTCGGCCCCTCTAGGACTGGTGGACTTCAACTCCCAGAATTCCTCGGCAGCCAAGCCCGGCTGGCTGACTTCTGGGAGTTGAAGTCTAAACATCTTCAAAGTTGCCAAGGTTCAGAAACCTGGCTTTTAAGGCAGGGTGGTCTTCCAACTTGGCCCCTCTAGGACTTGTGGACTTCAACTCCCAGAATTCCTCAGCAGCCAAGCCCGGCTGGCTGACTTCTGGGAGTTGAAGTCTAAACATCTTCAAAGTTGCCAAGGTTCAGAAACGTGGCTTTTAAGGCAGGGTGGTCTTCCAACTCAGCCCCTCTAGGACTTGTGGACTTCAACTCCCAGAATTCCTCAGCAGCCAAGCCTGGCTGGCTGGCTTCTGGGTGTTGAAGTCTAAACATCTTCAAAGTTGCCAAGGTTCAGAAACGTGGCTTTTAAGGCAGGGTGGTCTTCCAATCTGGCCCCTCTAGGACTGGTGGACTTCAACTCCCAGAATTCCTCAGCAGCCAAGCCCGGCTGGCTGACTTCTGGGAGTTGAAGTCTAAACATCTTCAAAGTTGCCAAGGTTCAGAAACGTGGCTTTTAAGGCAGGGTGGTCTTCCAACTTGGCCCCTCTAGGACTTGTGGACTTCAACTCCCAGAATTCCTCAGCCAAGCCCAGCTGGCTGGCTTCTGGGAGTTCAAGTCTAAACATCTTCAGAGTTGCCAAGGTTCAGAAACATGGCTTTTAAGGCAGGGTGGTCTTCAAACCTGGCCCCTCTAGGACTTGTGGACTTCAACTCCCAGAATTCCTCATCCAAGCCCAGCTGGCTGGCTTCTGGGAGTTGAAGTCTAAACATCTTCAAAGTTGCCAAGGTTTAGAAACATGGCTTTTTAAGGCAGGGTGGTCTTCCAACTCGGCCCCTCTAGGACTGGTGGACTTCAACTCCCAGAATTCCTCAGCAGCCAAGCCCGGCTGGCTGACTTCTGGGAGTTGAAGTCTAAACATCTTCAAAGTTGCCAAGGTTCAGAAACCTGGCTTTTAAGGCAGGGTGGTCTTCCAACTCGGCCCCTCTAGGACTGGTGGACTTCAACTCCCAGAATTCCTCAGCAGCCAAGCCCGGCTGGCTGGCTTCTGGGAGTTGAAGTCTAAACATCTTCAAAGTTGCCAAGGTTCAGAAACGTGGCTTTTAAGGCAGGGTGGTCTTCCAACTTGGCCCCTCTAGGACTTGTGGACTTCAACTCCCAGAATTCCTCAGCAGCCAAGCCCGGCTGGCTGACTTCTGGGAGTTGAAGTCTAAACATCTTCAAAGTTGCCAAGGTTCAGAAACCTGGCTTTTAAGGCAGGGTGGTCTTCCAATTTGGCCCCTCCAGGACTTGTGGACTTCAACTCCCAGAATTCCTCAGCCAGGCACGCTGGCCGAGGCATTCTGGGAGTTGAAGTCCACAAGTCGTAAAAGAGCCAAGGGGAAGGCGCCTGTTGAAGAAGAGAACGGCTTGCAGGTTAGGCTTGGCTCACCTCCTCCGTCTCTCCAAGTTGGCCACCGGGCAAACCGCTCCAGCCAGCTAATTCCTCCCTTAACGGCAGGGAGGCGGGATTTGAACCCAGGATCCTCAGCCTTTTCCTCCCTTCTCTATAAGCCTCTCCTCCACGACGGCCACTTTCCGCCTCGCACCAGCAACCAAACGCGACTTCTTAACCAGGCAAATCCCGGACCGGAAAGTGCACCAGCAAATTTCTTCCCCCTTGTGAAGCCACCCGCCAAAACCTTCCTCCTCTTCCTCCGCCGCTTTAGCCGCTCTAGCCGCTTTCCTCGCTGTCTTTTAAGCCTTTGCAGGATCGGGCTGGTTTTGGTTGCTGGGATTAAAAAAAAAAAAAGGGGTGGGTTGGGTTTTTTTTTAACATTTTTTTAAAAAATGTCTATGCTTAAAAGTGCATCTACCCGAAGCAGAAGCATCGGAAGGGTGGAAAAAAAACGATGCAAAACAAGCCCGGCTGCAACGAAAACACGCGTTTTGTTTTGGAAAAAAAATAAAATTAAAAATAAAATTAAATGGCACGTGAGAATGCAACCGAATCCGAACCTCGCGGGTTAAAACGTTTGCTAGCGGCGGGGGGGTGGGGGGGTTTGAAGAGAGGAAGGCAAGGTTGGGAATAGCCAAAAAGGTTGGGTAAATGTCCCTGCCGATTTTTTCCATTTAAGACTAGATGAAGAAGGTTTGGGTTAGAGCAGGCTCCGTTTGAAATCCGTGGGAAGTCGTTTCTCATCATTCTCGGCCTGCGGTGGCTGGGAATGATGGGAATGGTGATCTCCCACGCTTGGAGGGCCCCGGTTTGGGAAAGGCTAAAGAATCCGGCCCTCTCAATTCCTGGCAAATAGATGGGGAAGAAATGGAGGTAGTGACAGATTTTATTTTCCTGGGCTCCAAGATCACTGCAGATGGGGACTGTAGCCAAGAAATTAAAAGACGCTTGCTCCTGGGGAGGAAAGCCATGGCAAATCTAGACAACACACTAAAAAGCAGAGACATCAGCCTGCCAACAAAAGTGCGTATAGTCAAGGCTATGGTCTTTCCAGTTGCAATGTATGGCAGTGAAAGTTGGACCATAAGAAAGGCTGAGCGCCAAAGAATTGAGGCCTTTGAACTCTGGTGCTGGAGAAGACTCCTGCGAGTCCCTTGGACTGCAAGGCGATCAAACCGGTCAGTCCTAGAGATCAACCCTGACTGCTCTTTAGAAGGCCAGATCCTGAAGCTAAAACTCAAATACTTTGGCCACCTAAGGAGAAGGAAGGACTCACTGGAGAAGAGCCTAATGCTGGGAAAGGTTGAGGGCAAGAGAAGAAGGGGACGACAGAGAATGAGGTGGCTGGATGGAGTCACTGAAGCAGTAGGCGTGAGCTTAAATGGACTCCAGAAGATGGTAGAGGACAGGAAGGCCTGGAAGTACATTGTCCATGAGGTCGCGTTGGGTCGGACACGACTTCGCAACTAACAACAACAACAAAGAAATTGCTAAGCACATTGATTTGTGCTTTAAATTGTAAGCCGCCCTGAGTCTTCGGAGAAGGGCGGGATATAAATGGGATTAAAAATAAAATAAAATAAAATAAAATGGAAAGATTCCCGGCCCTGCCTGTATTGCTAAAGATGCAGTTTTTTAACCCCATTGCCTGGAAGTGATACCCAGTTATTACAAAACAATTGGGCTTCTTCTCAAGTAGACCAAAGCACGCTTGAACTGAGATGTTTCATCCCCATACGTTTATTTAGAAGAAAATAATTGGTAGTCTTTTAATTGGCAGCAAATATAAAAATAATTCTGACTTTGTAAGATTTTGTTATCTGTGAAAGAAACCCGGAAGCTGAATTGAGCAAAGCTTTCCCTCTGAATTCTAGAGGGGGGGGGGATGGATTCACACAAACACATGGCCTTAACTGAGTTCAGCCCTTAGCAGTTACATCTGCATACAATGTGCTGACCTTAAATGGTTTTAAACTTGGTTAGCCTTGGGGTATGTAAATCTGCCCCATGCAATTTATATATTCTGCAAATTCAGAAAATGAATTAATTCAGCAGCCAAGTTAAACAAGTTGCAGGAATGTAGTCATCTACAACTAGGCATTCATGGAGAACACTTTGTGTGGCTAAGAGTTGATACCAGCTTGGTGGCACATAATTAACCACAGTATGTTTTTAAAAAGATGGGACTGAAAAGGGTTTATCCTTGGCCAATCAGTTCTCTGTGTTCAGAAAATATACCCAGATAACTATAGTTTATCCTTTTGGGTGTGCAAACCCAAACCATTGGACTAAAATGTCTGCTGCCAATCCCAAAGGTGCTATGCTATTTCAACAGACAAGTGGATTTTTTTCTTTGAAGATGTTTTGCTTCTCCAAGAAGCTTCTTCAGCTCTGACTGGATGACGGGGAATGGAAGGATTTATATTCCTTGCAGACAGCTGGTCATTTGCATTTTTTAAGAGAGTCCTTGAGGCCACTTGGAGGCTTATCGGTGTCCTCAGGGCCACTTGAGTAGGGCAAATGTGTGTGGAGCCACACTGGAAGTCAGGACTTGTTATGGATGGCTGAGTTTTCGTAACATTTCACAGTAGGCTTCTGAATTGATGGTCGAACCACATTCCATGAACTTCACTAGCAGTACTCCTTTGGCACCTTCACATTTGGCAGATTTTCTATGGCACCACTTCCAGTGTGGTGTTGGTTCACGATCATGCTCACCCGCACACCGCTAGACTCACCCAAGAACTTCTGAAGCAGTTGCGTTGGGATGTTTTGGATCACGCACACACACCCCATAGCCCAGATTTGGCACCAAGCGACTCCTACTAAGGAATTTCAAACCTTGTAAGACGTTATGACAAGTGCCTCAGTTTGGCGATTATGTTGAAAAATAATGTAGTTTTCTAATGTGTACAACAAAAGTTCTGTATCTGTCATTGATAACCAAATGGAGGTTTATTTCCGAACTGCCTTCTTATGATGGTTGCAGTATGTGATCACTATTTGTGATCTCCCCAGTTTCCAACCAGCAAAGTCAAGAGGGGAAGCTGGATCCGCTTAACGACTGCACGATTCACTTAACAACTGCAGTGATGTGCTCAGCAGTTGTGGCGAAAAAGGGTTGGATTATTATTCAACAACTACCTTGCTTAGTAACAGAAATTCTGGTTCCTATTGTGGCTGTACGTCAGGGACTATTTGTGCCTTTCTCCTCTGGTCTTAATGACAAATGGTAATAATTTATTTTATTTATTTAATTAGTTTTCTATACCGCCCTATTCCCGAAGGACTCAGGGCGGTTTACAGGGCAGCATATAAAAAGACAATATAAAAAGATAATATAAAATTAAAATGAACTAAATTAATTAAAGCCCAACCATTAAAACAATATTAAAAAGCTAAAACCCCTTCAGTCCAGGCCTGATAGATCGAAAAGCCAGGTTTTCAGGTCCCGGCGAAATGAACACAGATCGGGGGCAGTCCGGAGTTCCACAGGTAAATCATTCCAAAGGGCAGGCGCGCCCACAGAAAATGCCCTCCCTCTGGGGATCACCCGCCGGCACTCCCTAACCGGCGGCACCCTGAGGAGGCCCTGTCTGTGGGAGCGCACAGGACGATGGGAAGTTGATGTTCCCTAAGATAATCCGGACCCATGCCATGTAGGGCTTTATAGGTCATCACCAGCACCTTGAATCTCACCCGGAGGGCAACTGGAAGCCAATGCAGCTCGCGGAGAAGAGTTGTTACACAGGAGTATCGGGAGACTCCCATCACGACTTGCGCGGCTGCATTCTGCACCAGCTGAAGCCTCCGAGTGGTCCTCAAGGGCAGCCCCATGTAGAGAGCGTTGCAGTGGTCTAACCGGGAGGTCACGAGCGCATGAGTGACTGTGCGCAGGGCATCTCGGTCCAGATAGGGCCGCAACTGGCGCACCAGGCGAACCTGACTTTGAGTACCGTAGTCTTTAAAAAGCTGCCCAGGATCACTCCTAATTACGATTAGGAGACCACTAAGAAACTCTTAAGGCTGGGAATCAAATCGGATTGGAGAAAGAACGCGACTAGAGGGAAGACAGTAACCAGGATAGCCTGGATGTGTCTGACAAATTAACGGGCTTGGCTTGACTCAGTGGAGACATTCTCATTTGCCTAGGATTAAACCATTCTCCAAACATAGCCAGATCTGATTCATATTTGGGTGGAAGACCATGAGGAAATCCTTGACTGGGAAGTTGAGAGGAACAGTTGCAGGAACTGGGTGTGTGTCGTCTAGCGAAGACTAGAGGTGACATGATAATAGTATTCTAATATTTGAGGGGCTGGCTACTACAGAGAAGGGGAAGGTCAACTTATTTTCCAAAGAACCTGAAGGCAAAACAAGAAACAACGGAGGGAAAAACTCATCAAAGAGAGAAGCAACCTAGAACTAAGGAGAAATTTCTTGCTAGTGAGAACAATTAATCCATGGAAGAGCTTGACTTCCAAAGTTGGGGGAGTGGGTGCGCCATCAATGGAAACTTTTAAGAGCTTGGACAGCCATTTGTCCAGAATGTTTATAGGGGCTTGTGCAGGGGACTAGACTAGAAGACCTCCATGGTCCCTTCCTATTTTGTCATTCTGTTACGTGAAAACATCCATGAGAAACACAATGGCTGTACCATTTCTGTTCCTGTTAAGAAGACATGTCTCTCAACTGATCTTGAGAAGCTTAAGCAGAGCCGGGTAACTTGGAGAGGAGACCATTAAAAAGAGCCTTGGTGGAGCAGTGGGCTAATGCCTCCTTAAGTAACACCAGCTGCCTGCAATTAGTGCAGGTTCGAGTCCCACCAGGCTCAAGGTTGACTCAGTCTTCCATCCTTCCGAGGTAGGTAAAATGAGGACCCAGATTGTTGGGGGCAATAAGCTGACTTTGTAATAATGCCGCTTGGGTGTGTGTGTGTGAAAGCCCTAATAAGTAGGCATATACATAAAATGAAGGCTATTGCTAAGCACATTGATTTGTGCTTTAGATTGTAAGCTGCCCTGAGTCTTCGGAGAAGGGCGGGATATTTATTTTTTTATTTTAATTCCGTTCATTCCGCCGGGACCTGAAGACCTGGCTCTTCGAGCTCTCTGGCCCAGGCTGAGGATTAATTTTATTTTAACTGGGGTTTTATTTATACAGGGATAAATATAATTTTTTTAAACTTGTTTTTAACTTTTGTATCTTGGTTTTTAATTACCCCGTAAACCGCCCTGAGTCCTTCGGGAAAGGGCGGTATATAAATGTAATAAAATAAATAAATAAATAAATTTATATCCCGCCCTTCTCCGAAGACTCAGGGCGGCTTACAAGCTTAGCAGTAGCCTTCATTCTATGTATATGCCTGCTTATTAGGGCTATAAATGGGATTTTTTAAAAAAAAGATGTTCAAGTGTTTCTCAAACTTGGGAACTTACAGCTTGTGTGGACTTCAACTCCCAGAATTCCAACTCCCAGAAGCTAGCTACGGAATTCTGGGAGTTGAAGTCCACACAAGTTGAAGTTGCCCAGGTTGAGGAACGCCGGCCTAGAAAGAGGTTGAAAGCTATGTACCAGGTGACAGCCCATCCTTCCATAACGTTGCCAGGAAAAAGAGTGCAGGGCATGGCCACGAGGCTACCAAACTGGTTTTTGCCTGATTGACCTCATGACTGAATGTCCAGTTTCTGCCTATCTGCACTGAAGCCACTCATCAATGCCCACAAACACCTTCCAAAGAAGAGGGGTGGGCAACCATTCCTGCTTGAGCAGTGGGTCGGACTACACGACCTCCAAGGTCCCTTCCAACTCTAGAATTCCGTCTTCTCTGGATCTATGGACTTCAACTCCCAGAATTCCTGTGCCAAATCATAGTTGCCCATTCCTGCCATAGAGATAAAAAAAAATAGCGGTGCAATGTAGGCCCTCGCTTCCGGTTCTCCTACGACTGATTTCCATCTCCAGGAAAGGCGCCAGCCGGCTGTCTCGGTGCCGGTTATTTCGAGCAGGATCGCGGCGTGGGGCCCTTTCCATCGCCCTCGGCTGATACCCACCTTGGCAGGGGCCGATGGGATTGGAGTCCAACCCACCACCCTCTGCTCTTAAGAGTGTCATTTGTCTGCATTTGCTTTCGCCATCTCGAAATCCCTGGTTTATTGACTTAGGACTGGGATCGCCTTCTTTAGTGCTCGATTCCCTTTTAGGCTCGGGGAAAAACCAAAAAATAAAAATAAAAAAGGAGCGCTGACCGCGGTCTCTTTCATTAAGACGACTCGATTCCAAACGCGTTTTCCTTCCCACCGAAGCGAAAGCGATTCTCCAGCCACGCCGTCCTGGGGAAGCAGGGAAAACGAAGCCACGTGAATTTACGGCCAGGGGTCTTCAAACTTGGCCCTTTTAGGACTTGTGGACTTCAACTCCCAGAATTCCTCAGCCAGCGTGCCTGGCTGAGGAATTCTGGGAGTTGAAGTCCACAAGTCGTAAAAGGGCCAAGGGGAAGGCGCCTGTTGAAGAAGAGACCGGCTTGCAGGTTAGGCTTGGCTCACCTCCAACCGTCTCTCCAAGTTGGCCACCGGGCAAACCGCTCGAGCCAGCTAATTCCTCCCTTAACGGCAGGGAGGCGGGATTTGAACCCAGGATCCTCAGCCTTTCCTCCCTTCTCTATAAGCCTCTCCTCCACGACGGCCACGTTTGAAGCCGCCGCCGCCGCCCGTGAATTTACGCCAGGGGTCTTCAAACTTGGCCCTTTTATGACTTGTGGACTTCAACTCCCAGAATTCCTCAGCCAGCAAAGCTGGCTGAGGAATTCTGGGAGTTGAAGTCCACAAGTCATAAAAGGGCCAAGTTTGAAGACCCCTGATTTACGCAATCCAGAGATTAAGTTGCAAAAGGAAAAGAGGGGGGGGAGAAGGAGAGGGAAAAAAAAAGTCGCCTTTCGGGTCGGGAAAGCCACCCAGCGCGCGCGCGCGCTCCATTGGCGGATCGAAACGGGCCGCGAAAGCGCTGGGTAGAGGCGGGCGGTACCATTTCAGACCCGCCCGAGGGGTGTGTGTGTGTGTTTCGCTCGGCTTTATTCCCCAACCTCTTGAAACCTTACGATTTCACACGTTAGAAAGCGAGCACAGCCAACCAAGCCTTTTTTTAAAAAAAACAACCGCAGATTGCCTGAATTACGGCAGGAAAAAAAATGTACAAATAAAAAAAAACGGGCGCCTCCCTTCCTCGAAATGGAACAAGCCGTGTCACCCTCTTCTCGCCCTTCCCCGCCTCCCAAGTGGAGCAAACCATGTCACCATCTTCGCGGGGGGGGGGCCGGGCGGGCGGAAGAGAGGCAGGACGGAGAGAGGAGAGGAATCCCGGGCTTTTAAGCCGTGGCGTTTTGGGCATAAACTTAAGCCGGCCCAGCAATCCTTAAGACCGGAAGGATCTCGTTCCCGCTTTTTATTTTTTTGTAAATCGGCCGTTTTGGCGCGATCGTGTGAACCCGGCCTCTTGCGTGTCGCAAGCAGGGAAGAGGCGGCAGGGCGAAGGAGAAGAAGCGGTGGTCGCGGTGAGTTGGCTTGGAAAGAAGCCGGCGGGAGGTGCGGATCGGAGGGCGGAGACGGCTTCCCCAAGGCGGACGGAGCCCGGGCTTGGCTGACGCGCATCTCCGGGCGAGGAGGAAACACGCGTCTCTCAACCGTAGACTTATGCAAAAGGCTAGACTGAGAGCACCCATTGTCTGAAACGGGGAACGCTTTGCAATTGCGCGGGGGAAGCCATCTTGGTTTGTTTTTCCCTCCTGGCTTTTTTTTGTGTGTGTTGTTGTTCCTCCCTCCCGCGGGCGCGGAAGTGGGAAAAATAATAATAATAATAAAGGGTTTGGCCCTAACTTGGGGTGGGGTGGGGTGGGTCGCGTGGGTGGCATGAAAAGGATTTAGCCGATCCGGAGTGCAAAAAAAAAAATCCGGATGACACACGTGCATTGCAGCAAAGCGATGCACACGTTACTCCTCCTCCCCCTGCTCTTGCATTTTTTGCAGATGGAAGGTTTGAATTAACCCGGGGCTTTCATTCCCACGCCAACCCTGTATGTTGAGTTTGGTGAAATTAATCCTTCTGGGGCCGTTTTCTTGTTGCTGCTGCGATCAACTAAGCTGGAAACTTAGAAAGACCCCAAGATCGCCCGACGTTTTAAAAACCCACTTTTTTTATCTTACTGGATCTCTTCGGCTGGGTGATTTTGCACGTGTTTAGGCACATCTTTGAATGCAAAAGCGAGCCGGGGTGAGCTTTGACCCCATTGCTTAATGCAGAGAGGAAGGCAAGGAAACGCACAAAGGGGAGGAAGATTGTCGCCTTTCCATCACGTGCGAAAGCCGGAACGTGGCTTGCTTGTTGGGGGTGGTGGTGGTGGTGGTCTTGGGAATCTAATCGTGGCTTAATGAAACATGAGTGCCGGGAGTAGATCTGTGCGGCAGCCTCTTGTTTTTTCCCAGTTCTCTGAGCGTGCGTGTTGGTGGATGGGTTTTTGTTGTTCTTGCTTGGAAAATCCAGGCTGCCGTGAATGTGTGAATTTGTACTGTGATGCTCGGGGAGGGGGAGGAAGGACCCCAGATTGTGGGTTTGCGTGGTAGAGGGAGGGATAAGGATTTGGAGAGGAAAATTAATTGCAGCAATTGGGTGAAGATTTCTTGTCTCCTTTTCCGGTACCTTTAAATACTGCAGCAACAACAACAACAACAAAAGTTAGCGTCCCTTTAAAATATAAGATAATGTGAATTTCTATTATGTAAACAATGGTGGGAAAATCCTCTTGGAAAAAGCTCTTGATGGTTTTTCAGCAATAGTTTGCCCATCGTTAACCCTCCAGTTTCCCATCAGAGCAGGGGGAAGGTTTCATTGGATGCACAACTTTGACGTGGTTACTTACACAAGAGGTGTTTGTGTGTGATGCAGCCACTTCCAAGTCTAATCTGAAACTTGAGCAATTAGGTATCCTTCTAGATTTTTTTTTACATCTATGGCTCCACTGCATGGTTTTTATTTCTTAGGGAGATTCCTGTACAGTGTGTCATTTTCGCTTGTGAACTTGCTACATTCCGGCTCCTTGGGCGAAGGTCCTCTGCTAAGTTAAAATTCAGATTTCTCCAGAGTAGGATTATATTTCTATCCACTGTGACCTCAGCTGAAGCAGTTTGATTGAACTTTCTAAGAAAATGGACCTCTGTCACAAATAATATATATATTATAATATATATATTATATAATATATATATTATATAATAATATATATAATTATATATATATAATTATATATATATATATATATATATATATATATATATATATATATATATATATGTGTAAATTACTAACAAAGAATTAAAGGGAAACTGAAATGCATTTCTGACTCATTAGTCGTCATCAGCCAGCCATACCCTTCTGAGATTCGAACCATGGGCTGATTGCATATGACGACTAATGAGTCAGAAATGCATTTCAGTTTCCCTTTAATTCTTTGTTAGTAATTTACACAAATATAGGAATTGTCCGGTGTGACTACTGCCTGTTCGATAGCCTTCAAGATAGGCTGAAAACAGGAAATAAAGATTTGCCCCATGTTTGGGGCCTAGCAAGGTAATCTAAAGAGTTAACATTTGAAATATATATATATATATATATATATATATATATATATATATATATATATATATATATATATATATATATATATATATATACATACATACACATACATACATACATACATACATACATACATACACTTAACTCTATCATTCCTGTTTTGGCCTGTCTCAAGGCTTATCTACAGGATATAGTCAACTTATGACAGCTCATTATTTGTGCAAATTATTCAAATTGCTAGTAAAGAATTTGGGAGGCTGAGATGGCCATTTCGAACTCTTTATGTTCTCATCAGTCAGTCATACCCAGGTTCGAATCTCAGATAAAGGGTATGACTGACTGATGAGAACATAAAGAGTTCGAAATGGCCATCTCAGCCTCCCAAATTCTTTATTAGCAATTTGAATAATTTGCATATATATATATATATGTGTGTGTGTGTGTGTGTGTGTGTGTATAAAAACCACTGTTTCCCACTATTGCAAATATATAAACCAGTTATTTTTTTCTTTATCCTAATTTTTGCCCCACCAGCACGGTTGTATCTAACTCTAAACTTTCATGGACCAAGACAAACCATGAAATTTTATCAATCTGGGAGGAGAGGTGAAAAGGGGCAACTGCATATAGAGAATTGTCCTTCTCAAAGCAAGCCTCTCCTCCAGCATGCCAGGCTTAGTCGTTTAAAATGGTTGCATTTGGGTTTATTTGGTGAACCCAGCCATTGTTCCAATAGCTTAGGTGACTTGGGCTACCATATTAAGTCACTTATGTACAGGTAGTGCTCAATTTATGACCACAATTGAGCCCCACATTTATGTTGTTAAGCGAGACGTGCGTTAAAGTGAGTTTTGCCCCATCTTGTCTTTGCCACAGTTGTTAAGTGAATCCGGCTTCCCATTGACTTTGCTTGTCAGAAGTTTCAAAAGGGGGGGGTCCCAAGGGGGGGGTCCCATGACTCTGGGCCACGGCAACCGTCGTAGATATGAGCCAGTTGCCAAGCCGTTGAATTTTGATCATGTGACCAGGGTGGATGCTACAACAGTCGTTAAGTCACTTTTCCCGGTGCCGTTGTAACTTTGAATGGTCGCTGAATGAACTATTTTAAGTTGAGGGCTACCTGCAGTGTATTTCTTTGGCTATTGAATACAAAAGCTGTGTTTTGCTGGTCTTGATGGAAGTGCTTATAATAATCAGCGAATATGTGGATGTGTTGGGGTTTTAATGGGGATTTTTATATTATTATTGATTGTTTTAGCTGGGCTACTCTTTAATTCTTTTTAATTTTTGTATTCCGTATTTTTATATAGGCCCTGTTCACCGCCCTGAGTCCTTCGGGAGAAGGGCGGTATACAAATATAATAAAATAAATAAATAAATATAAAGTACATTATTTACTGTGCAGCGTTCCAGCCAAGGTATGAGTTTATTATATTAAATTTTGTGTCTTTTTTTTTCTTCTTCTTCTTCAGATTTCTAGGCTTCTCTAAATTCTTTTTCTTTATTAATTCTCCCTTCTCTGGTTGATCTTATTCTGATCACATGCGCAACCAATTGATGAGTTTGCTATCGCTGTATCGGATTTATAGTCGTTCAGAAAAATGCTTCAGAAGGAGGCTTGTCAAGTGCACGACAATTTTGTATGATGGTTCAGTGTTCACCCGTTATTTGTATGGATTAAAGCTTGAAAGATACACGTGGCCCTTGTTTTTCAACCAGTATTAACCATTTATATAACACAGACTTCCAAAAAGCTACTTACGGCCTGTCCTCAAAGTTACGACTCTTGCACCCCCTCCCCTTGGTCACATATGTTTACATTTTGGTTGCCTGGCAACTGGCTCTCATTTACCACTGCAACAGGAAGAACGTGACTAGAGGGAAGACAGTAACCAGGATAGCCTGGATGTGTCTGGTAATAATTCACTGACTTTGAGTACCGTAGTCTTTAAAAAGCTGCCCAGGATCACACCTAATTACAATTCTGGAGAGTGACCACTAAGAAACTCTTAAGGCTGGGAATCAAATTGGATTGGAGAAAGACCGCGACTAGAGGGAAGACAGTAACCAGGATAGCCTGGATGTGTCTGACAAATTAACGGGCTTGGCTTGACTTGACTCAGTGGAGACATTCTCATTTGACTAGGATTAAACCATTCTCCAAACATGGCCAGATCTGATTCATATTTGGGTGGAAGACCATGAGGAAATCCTTGACTGGGAAGTTGAGAGGAACAGTTGCAGGAACTGGGTGTGTGTCGTCTAGCGAAGACTAGAGGTGACATGATAATAGTATTCTAATATTTGAGGGGCTGGCTACTACAGAGAAGGGGGAGGTCAACTTATTTTCCAAAGAACCTGAAGGCAAAACAAGAAACAACGGAGGGAAAAACTCATCAAAGAGAGAAGCAACCTAGAACTAAGGAGACATTTCTTGCTAGTGAGAACAATTAATCCATGGAAGAGCTTGACTTCCAAAGTTGGGGAGTGGGTGCGCCATCAATGGAAACTTTTAAGAGCTTGGACAGCCATTTGTCCAGCCATGTTTATAGGGGCTTGTGCAGGGGACTGGACTAGAAGACCTCCATGGTCCCTTCCTATTTTGTCATTCTGTTACGTGAAAACATCCATGAGAAACACAATGGCTGTACCATTTCTGTTCCTGTTGAGAAGACATGTCTCTCAACTGATCTTGAGAAGCTTAAGCAGAGCCGGGTAACTTGGAGAGGAGACCATTAATAAGAGCCTTGGTGGAGCAGTGGGCTAATGCCTCCTTACGTAACACCAGCTGCCTGCAATTAGTGCAGGTTCGAGTCCCACCAGGCTCAAGGTTGTGACTCAGCCTGTTGTGATTCAGGGTCAGCCTGTGGGTTCGGCAGTTGGGTCGGAGGACTCAGAGGAGGAGGAGGAGGGGGGTGTTGAAGACCTTGCTGAGGGGGTTGAAGATCTTGCTGATGAGAGCCCTCAGCCAGGCCCCTCCCACTTGGTCACCACGGAGTCCCAGCTGTGTGAGCCTGACAGCGTGGATGAAGATGACCCACAGCTGGCCCTGTTCAAGGACGCCCGACGCAGGAGGCAGTCAGTTAGGAGTAAACAGAGGAAGGCAATGGGGCTTCTCGGAAGGAGGCAGAGAGAAGCCACGCCCTGAACTCTAAATAAGGGGAATGTGTGGGGAGGGCTGGTTTGCTGAAGGCAACCGCTCGGATAGTTCGTGTTTCTTAAAGCTCCGGTTTCTGGGTTTGTCTTGTTCCGTTTGTTTTTGCAGTAATAAATTTGGCAGGCGTAATCTTGCCTTCTTGAAAAAGGGGTTGTCCCTGCCTTTTCTGCAGGGCCGGTAGCAGGCTGGTACAGAACACAGCCTTCCATCCTTCCGAGGTAGGTAAAATGAGGACCCAGATTTGTTGGGGGCAATAAGCTGACTCTCATTTACCACTGCAACATCCCACGGTCACGTGACTGTGATTTGCAACATTTTTTGTTGGTTTTTCCAGCAAAAATGAAACAAAAAAAATGCCTATTTGGATATGTTGGATTCACTGAACAATCCTGTGGCTTGCTTAACAAACATGGGATTTGCTTTACCATGCAGCGATTCGCTTTATGACCTGGTTAAAAACAGCTGTAAAATCAAGTCTAGTCATTATGGACTGCAACAAATTAAGATTGAAATTCTGGGCTTCTTTGAGGTTGTATGTGGAGAATTATTTGTATTGCTTTTCTAAGAGCTCTGCTCCACTGTGCTGTACTTCAGTTTTCTCTAGACATCTTAAATTCCTTCAGCTTTAAATTTTGGACTCACCAAGAGATTGCAGTAAATAACCTCTGAGCTGTCTTCTCATTCTATAATTCTGTAATTTTCAGCCTGCCTGATTTTTGATTTGGAAATAAGCAGAATGAAATCTGAAATCCTTTACCTGCAATTATCCATCAGGGATGGAAACGGTAGTGGGCGAGAAGCGTAGTTAATTTTGTTAACCTTGGTTGTTTATCTCTTCCAGGTATTGCCAGGAAATATTATTCTTCCACTTGCTGGTTCAATGGGAGATGTCTATGACGCAAAGAGATGAACGGTCAAAGTCCTAGAGAGGCATCAACTTGGTAGCCTCAAATACACTTTTGTGCTGGGCTGATCCTGACGTTTGGATGTGGGTGAGCTTTGTTGAGAAACCAACATGTTACCAGGAAGAGCTGTGTTTTGGGGGGATTTCCATCTTTTTCACTTGTAATTTCAAAGCATCCAGCTGCTGGATTTAACACAGGGAAGCAAGAGAAAGTCGGGGGATTTGGCTCAACCCCACAAGGGATTTCAGGACAAACATGGCAAGTAGCTGCTCGGTGGCCAACTGCAAAAACCGCCGGTGGCATGGATCCCGTGTCACCTTTCACAGGTAAGTGAGTTTGAATCTCATCTCATATACCGTGTTTCCCCCAAAAGATGATCCAATTTTATATCTTCATTTGCTTCCAAAAGAGGCACCAGGTCTTATTTTTGGGGGATCTCTTTCCTGCTTACCTTAGGATCGCCGCAGCCAGGCCTCCCACGCCCCAACACCTGTTGCACTTCTGCCTGAGATCTTCGGCTGCTTGCAGCTGCATGCCACATGGCATGTTGCTCCGGTGCCACTGCTTGCGGCAGTTGGCTGCATGGATCGTCGTGTCAGTGCCGCTGCTCATGGCAGGAGTCTGTGTGGTGCATCACACCGTGGCACACGCACGATGACCACACGGCCTGCCATGAGTAGCAGCACTGGCGTGAGTGGCAAAACAATCCACACAGCCTCCTGCTGCAAGCGGCAACTTCGGTGCAGCCATAGAAGAGCTCGGCCAGCAGCATTGCAGGTGTCAGATTGTGGGAGGCCTGGCTGCAGCAGGCCTAAGACAAGTTGGGGGCAGCTCCACCCTACTAACTTGATTTTTACACATGGGCTCACCCCCAAACTAGGCCTTATTTGGGGGGTAGAGCTTATATTAAGTGCAGTTGTAAAAATCAAGCTAGTTTGGGGTAGGCAACCTCGGCTCTTTTATGACTCATGGACTTCAACTCCCAGAATTCCTGACTCAGGAATTCTGGGACAGCCAAGGTTGCCTACCCCTGAGCTAGGTCTTATTTTCGTGACAGGACTTAACACAGTATCATTTTACTCCACATCTGCATATGCTGGAAGCGGGAAGGAAATTGATGCAAACGAGGAGCAGTAAAGATGCTGCAGGAGTGGGTCCCCATTTGTGGCCATTCCAGCCATTTGTCTCTGTGTCCGGAGGCCAGCGTGGAGAATAACCCTGGTCTGGATTTAGATAAAATATACCACTGAGATTTTGAAGCAAGGGTAACCCCTGGCTTTAAATTAGTAGTGAAAATAGAGAAGACTGTGTCTGAACTCAATACAGGTAGTCCTCGACTTATGACCACAGTTGAGCCCAAAATCTGCGTTGCTAAGTGAGACATTTGCTTAATTTGCCCCATTTTAGGACTTCTTGCCCCATTTGTGAAGTGAATCACTGCAGTCGTTTAATTAGTAACACGGTTGTTAAGTCAATTTAGCTTCCCCGTTGACCTTGTCAGAAGGTCGCAAAAGGGGGTCCCATAACCCCCGGGACAACGCAACCGTCACAGATATGAACCCAATTGTGAAGCATCTGAATGTAAATCGCGTGACCCATAGGGATGCCGCAACGGTCATAAGTGTGAAAAGTGATCATAAATCGCTTTTTTCAGCGCCGTTCTCACTTTATTTATTTATTTATTTATTAGATTTATATACCGCTCTTCTCCCGAGGGACTCAGGGCGGTGTACAGGGCAATTAAAATATAACATACAAAAGTTAAAAATAGATAATTAAATTTAGCCCCAAACAAAATAAATTAAATTATGAAATTTAAAACCCCAATCCCTCAGTCCAGGCCGGCAATATTGATGGACCTGTTAAACCAGCAGGATTTTTGCACTATAGGTCACTAAGCGAACCGTCATAAGTCAAGGACTATCTGTGATGGGAAGTGATTAGTTGATTTTATTGATTGGCTGGTTTGATTTCTATAGCCACCCATCTGAACAAGCAGCTTTTTCTGTACAGTTAGTAATTCCATTGTTTCTTTCTCCTTGTCCTACCGTGAAAATTTCCCTTCTTACCTTTCCACGTTAATGAAACCGTCTAAATTGTTTTGCCCGGCTTCGCTACCAGTTTTTGCGCCGAAAAGCGATTAGAGATCTGGTTGGTCCTCTGAGGTTGTCTGCAAGCTTCATTTCTGCCGCTCCAGGAAAGAAATGGCAAAGCCAGATTTACCCTCGGCCTCGTCTTTTTCATTTCGATCCAATCCTTCGCTCACACAGAGAATTAATTTTTTCCCCCGTAAATAATCGTGTGAACAGCCTTTGTTGAGGATGGACTTTTTTTAAAACAACCACCACCACAACAACACAATTTTACCATTGTTGCTGCAGGTTTCCTCTTACAAAGGAGAGGCAGTTAAAAAAGTGGATCAAAAGCGTTGGTCGTCCGGATTTCACTCCCTCTTACGACGACGTCGTGTGTTCAGAACATTTCAGAAAGACAGATTTTTGGAGAAGAATGGCTTCTGGGAGAAGGAATTTAAAGCCAGGAGCCGTCCCAACTATCTTTAATACCTCTGGCCGTTCTAAAAGATTAAACATTGGCAAGGTAATTTTGCTTTCTTTTGCTTTTTCCCTTTTGCTGAAGTTTTTTTTGGCTCTTTTTAATCGTCTTAGGTAGAAAAATCAGTGCCTGGTCAGTTCTGCCTTTTGATATTTAATCATCTTAGTAGACAATCACTTCAATATGAGCCAGCAGTGTGCTGCAGCTGCCAAAAAAGCCAACACAGTGCTAGGCTGCATTAACAGAGGGATAGAATCAAGATCAAGTGAAGTACTAATACCACTCTACAATGCTTTGGTAAGGCCACACCTGGAATACTGCATCCAGTTTTGGTCACCACGATGTAAAAAAAGATGTCGAGACTCTAGAAAGGGCACAGAGAAGAGCAACAAAGATGATTAGGGGACTGGAGGCTAAAACATATCAGGAACGGTTGCTGGAATTGGGTATGTGTAGTTTAATGAAGAGAAGGACGAGGGGGGACATGATAGCAGTGTTCCAGTATCTCAGGGGCTACCACAAAGAAGAAGGAGTCAAGCTATTCTCCAAAGCACCTGAAAGCAGGACAAGAAGCAACAGAAGGAAACTAGTCAAGGAGAGAAGCAACCTAGAACTAAGGAGAAACTTCCTGACAGTTAGAACAACTAACCAGTGGAACAACCTGCCTCCAGAAGTGGTGAGTGCTCCAACACTGGAAGTTTTCAAGAAGAGACTGGACAGCCATTTGCCTGAAATGGTATAAGGTTTCCTGCCTGAGCAGGGGGTTGGACTAGATGACCTCCAAGGTCCCTTCCAACTTTATTATTATTATTATTATTGTTATTGTTATTGTTGTTATTGTTATTATTGTTATTATTGTTATTATTGTTATTATTATCATCTCCATTTCTAGTCCTGATATTTAATTGGAATCAAATATATAATTGTTCCCAGAATAATCATAGTCTGGGAATTTTGCTACACTGAGCAATCATAGAGATGTCATCCTCAAGTCCTAGAGAAAATAAGAGTTTTGTAAGAAGACATTGTAAAATAATTCTTAAACCCTGGAAGTTAATATAGGTAGTCCTCAACTTACGACCGTAACTGAGCCCCAGATTTCCATTGCTAAACAAGACAGTTGTTAAGTGATTTTTGCCCCGTTGTATGACATTTCTTGCCACACTGGCCGAGTGAATCACTGCAGTCTTTACGTTAGTAACACGTTTGTTAAGTGAGTCTGACTTCTTCCTTGATTTTGCTTGTCAGAAAGCCACCAAAATAATGATCATCTGACCCCAGGACACTGCAACTGTCATAAGTCGTCAAGCATCCTAATTTTGATCACGCGACCAGGGCAATGCTGCAATGGTCGTAAAGTTGTGAAAAGCTGTCCCATCACTTTTAATAGTGGCCATTGTAACTTCGAAATGCTCACTGAACAAATGGTGGTAAATTAAGGGCTACCTATACAAGTAGTCCTTTAGCAAAAAAAAATGCCTATGGTGAATAATGGGCTCGCTTAATGACTGTGGTGTTCACTTAATGACCACTGCAAAAAAAAAAAGCATAAAATCAGGTGGGTTGCATGATGAGCTGCTGAACAACCAGCATGAGCCTAATTCCAGGTTACCGTATTTTCCGGCGTATAAGACGACCCGGCGTATAAGACGACCCCCCCCCCAACTGAGAAGATTTTCATGGGTTAAAAAGTTGTCTTATACGCCGGAAAATACGGTAAATTATGACTGTAATTGAACCTGGAGTTAGGGTGGTGCTGGTTGTTAAGCAGGTCGTCCTGTTGAGGACTGCCAGCATTAAGTGGGTCATAAATTGAGGGCTACCAGCATTTCTTCTCTCTGTGTAACGCAGGGGCCTTCAAACGTGGCCCTTTTATGACTTGTGGACTTCAACTCCCAGAATTCCTCAGACAGGCACGCGTGCCTGTCTGAGGAATTCTGGGAGTTGAAGTCCACAAGTCATAAAAGGGCCACGTTTGAAGGCCCCTGATGTAACAGGATGCCTTTTTCCCCTGCTCTCCTTTGCAGAGTGCTCGAAAGGAAATTTCGGAAGTGGGGCAACCCCTCGTCCAACAGAATCCACCCGACCCTGAGCCAGGCTCTCCTCCGGAAGTCGGTGAGGGCAATGCCGACGTCTTGTCCTCCACGAACGATATTGTCATCCTAGAACATTCTTACTCTACTCCGGCAAGTCCAAGTAAAGCAAGCAAGTGAATTTCATGACATTTGTTATTAAATGGACGAAACCGCTATAAAGATCCTGAGCATGAACAGGGAGGGTGTCTGTGGAGATTCTCAGTCATCCAGGTCGTGGTTATCCCAAAGGTGCTTTTTTTTTTTTCTCCAAAAGGCAACCGGACTTTGTTTTTCCTTGAAGACCTTTTGCTGCCACATCCACATCCATTTGCACTATTCAGGTGACCCCGAGGGCACACGTGGCCTCAACGACTCTCTGAAAGGATGCAAATGACCAGCTGTCTGCAAGGAATATAAATCCTTTGGTCCTCCCACCATTCGGTCAGAACCGAAAAAGCTTCCTGGATGAGAAGTGAAACGTCTTCAAGGAAAAACAAAGTCCAGTTGCCTTTATATAGATATAAACACACACACACACAACACAAACACAAACAGAGAGAGAGACTGATGAGAGCAAAGAAGCTTGAAACAGCTATATCCGTCTTCCTTTAATTCTTTGTCAGCAATCCACTTATTTTATTTATACATGTGTGTGTATGTGTGTGTGTATATATATATATGTGTGTATATATATATATATATATATATATATATATATATATATATATATATATATTTATGTAAATTACTAACAAAGAATTAAGGGAGACTGATATGCATTTCAAACTTATTAGTTTTCATCAGTCAGCCATACCCTTCTGAGATTCGAACCTGGGCTGATTGCACATTAGGCAGTTGTTTTTACCTCTTGAGCCACAGGATCTCTCTCGCTTTGTTAGCTTTAGAAGCAAGGGGAGATATGTGTCAAATACTTGTTAACTATTTAGATTACCTTGCTAGGCCCCAAACATGGGACAAATCTTTATTTCCTGTTGCAATCAGCCCAGGTTGGAATCTCAGAAGGGTATGGCTGACTGATGAAAACTAATAAGTTTGAAATGCATATCAGTCTCCCTTAATTCTTTGTTAGTAATTTACATAAATATATGAGCTGTCACCGGTGTGACTACTGTCTGTTCGATGGCCTTCAAGATAGGCTGAAACAGGAAATAAAGATCCCTTATATATAAAAAGGTAAAGGTTCCCCTGCACATGCGTGCTAGTCGTTTCCGACTCTAGGGGCTGGTGCTCATCTCCGTTTCAAAGCCGAAGAGCCAGCGTTTGTCCGAGGAGATCTCCGTGGTCATGACTAGACGCCAAAAGCGCACAGAATGCTGTTACCTTCCCACCGTAGTGGTCCCTATTTTTCTACTTGCATTTTTACATGCTTTTGAACTGCTAGGTTGGCAGAAGCTGGGATGAGTAACAGGCGCTCACTCTGTTACGCAGCCCTCAGGATATATACACACACACACACACACACACATAATTAATTTTCTGCTTTCACAAACAAGTGCCCAATAGGCAATGTGATGGCTGACTGAGTCCATTAGTGATTCTCTGGTACACATAAGGTTCTTCCAACTAAGTCTGATATTACACCCTCCATTACATCCTCTCTTCTGGTAATAACCATTTTTCCACACTAAGCAAATAACAATTCTTACTGTTGTTAGTAAATATACAATTGCATATCAACATTTGTTAACATTTTTCTAATAACGCAATAATATCAGTTTAAAATATCTTTTCCAACCAAAGCACATCTTAATTGGATTTGCAGTCAGTTTCCATTTGTTTAATACATATCCTCCTACTTCCGCTTTCTTCAATGTTAATTTCCCGTCCATGTTCAAAGTATCCCAATCATTTATAATTTCGAAACAAGTTACATTTGGGTAACCAAAGGCATCCCTTATTCAAAAGTTCTTAGCATATTCTTATCGCCCTTTTCCTACCAAGATATGATATTCTGATTACAAATCCTATCTCTCTAGTTGCAATAATACTTCTGTTTCTAACAATCTATTCTTAACCATATTCAAACATCTAATTAGTCATATAGCATCCCCTCTAATAGGTCAATAGCTTCTGTTTCCTTCAGTCTTACTCTATAGCTTTCTTCCTTTGCCAACTAACTTTCCAAGTCAGTCAGGAAAAATGAAGTCTAATTGCCTTTTGAAAAAGCACTTTTGGGACATGAACCGGGTGGCGATAACTGGTGATTAGCATAGGGGGGGTTGAGAGAACGGGATGGGGAGTTGGCCGGTTTATTACGCAGCAAATCTTGTTGAATTAATTCACTAAATTGCGAATTTGCTAATTAAATGGACTCCTTTAGTTGATTTCCAGTTCCCCAAAGTTTGGGAACTCAAAGAGCAGGGGTCTTCAAACTTGGCCCTTTTATGACTTGTGGACTTCAACTCCCAGAATTCCTCAGCCAGGCACACTGGCTGAGGAATTCTGGGAGCTGAAGTCCACAAGTCATAAAAGGGCCATGTTTGAAGACCCCTGTCAAAGAGGGTGCCACTGGGATGTGCAAATGATGTGTTGTATGTAATGACATCATAACACACATGACCGAAATAACATTCTTTGCAATGTACTCTACACAAGACTGCCTTCGGATCCCACTCAAAAGCTGCAACTGGTCCATAATCTGTTGGCCCAGACAGTGATAGACAGCATTTCTCAACTTCAGCAACCTTTAACATGTGTGACTTCAACTCCCAGAATTCCTCAGCCAGCATGTTCTAAACCAGCAACCGCCAACCTTTTGGGTGCCAGGGACCGGTTCTGTGGAGAAAGGTTTTTTCCATGGATTGGAGGGGGTGTGATTTTGGGTGCTGCCTGCCTCCCGGGGATGGGGCTTTGCACGGAGCAGTTCCTGGCATGCTGTAGACCAGTGCCGATCCACAGACCGGGAACCTCTGTTTTAAACCACAGGAGTTATGACTTGTTCTTCCTGTGTAAGGAAAGAGTCAGTTTGGAATCAGGCAGGGCTCAGATTGAGTTACACAAATATCCTGCTGAGGAGCATCAACATACAGTTGGTCGTTACGGAAAACATAAATGGCGCCCAATTTTGGATGGAGCGTGGGTCTGAATTCCGCCGTGCTACTTTTTTCTTCATTCCGAGAAAACAAACTCTTTTATGTTTTCGGTGCAGAGAAGTGTTCCAACTCTTTAATGCGCTTCAGATCACATCAGTCATTTGTTCTGGCAAACTATTCCGCAGCTTCGGCCATTTTGATGTGCAGTACAATCTGCTTAAGCTGACTTCTAGGATCCTAACCCTAACCGCCCCCAAAGCACTAAAACTCAACCAATCGTCTTTGAGTTGACGCAGCTGTAAGTTTATGCTCCGTCCAGACATCCTGAACAAGCCGAAATGATCAGAGACAAGCAGTCACTCAAGCATTCGGCCCTCTGCCATGAGGCGCTTTGTAGCAGGGGTCCCCAAACCCCGGTCCATACACCAGCACCGGTCCGCAGTGTGCCAGAAACCAGTCCGCGCAAACAAGTGAAGCCCCATCTGCAGGATGCAGGCAGCACACAAAACCACACCTGCTCTGGTCCGGGAAAAAAATCCTTTCTCCGTGGAACCGGTCCCTGGTTGTCCAAAAAATTGGAGGCTGCTGGTTTATAGGTAGATCACTGCACCTTGAATTGCACCCAGGGGCTGTTTGTTAACTGAGGCAGCTGAGGAAGCAGTAATGACGCACAGGCATAATGAGAAGCGCCCATTACTTCCTGCCTCTTGAACCAGCTGCAGCTTCTAGATGGTCTTCCAAGGGCAGCCCCACCTAGAGCGCGCTGCAGTAGTCCATCATGAGGCGACTAGGCAGGGTACGAGTTACTCTGCAGTCAAGGAAAGGGCGCCACTCACACAGACAAGGGACTTGTGCAAAGTGATTGCTGTTAGCCTGGAGGAGAAACGGAGCAGACCTTGCGCTAAAGACCTCGATGTCATTTGTCCACTTCAGTTGCTTCTGCCGTGGAGCTCCGGGTTGCCTCCCCGCACGACCAAGCCACCTCAGGACCCCAAGCAAGGAAGAGCCTTCGCCTTCGCCTCCGCCAGGCCCGAACCAAAAAGGAGCTAGCGGAAGAGACGAGACAAAACGCTTCCGAGGAGCCGGTGGTCAACTCGGACGTCCAGCGCCAGCATTTCCGAGACTTCTGCTACCAGGAGATGGAGGGGCCCCGCCATGCTTGCTGCCGGCTGTGGGATCTCTGCCATCAGTGGCTGAAGCCTGGAAAACATACCAAGTTGCAGATGCTGGAATTGGTCATCCTGGAGCAGTTCCAGGCCATCCTGCCCCGGGAGATGCAGGAGTACGTCAAGGAATGGCAGCCTACCTCTTGTGACCAGGCCGTAAGCCTGGCCGAGGAGTTCCTAAAGAGGCAGCAAGGGGAAGAGGTGGGCATATTGCACGGGGAAAGTCCTAACCTTCACTCTGGAAATGTTTGGTAAATAAGAAGACGATAAAGCCACAAGCTGTCGTTCATTCTTGGCTTCTGGCTTTCTGCCTTTTTAGAGGGTGACCTTAAATTTGAGGCCGTGTGCTTTGTTACTGAGCCTTCAGAAATGAGGTTTACCTCATTATCTGGGAACTTTTTTTTTATTAAAAAGTTTTACAGTACATTTTATTTTTAACAAAACAAAACCCCTCCCAACCCCCTCCCCTCTCCCCAACCCTCCCCAACACCTCCCTCCCTCCCCCTCCCCGACTTCCCAGAGCTAAATACAGGGTGTAAAAATACAAACAATCATGATCTACCTTATGCAAACAACAATAAGCTATTAAATCTATCGCACTTTAACTCTTATAAAATAACTACAAGCAATATAAATATCACATCAATACTTATTCAAATGCTAAATGAAACTTTTTAGTCCCATGTTTATTCTGGATGTAATCAATCCATTTTTTCCCCTCCACAATATATCTCTGTTGCGAATGGTCTTTCAAGTACGCCGAGATCTTTGCCATTTCCGCCAGGTTGGAAACTTTTAAGAGTCCATTCTTCTATAGTCGGCAGTTCTTCCTTCTTCCAATATTGCCCTACTAAAAGTCTTGCTGCCGTAATTAAATTCAACATCAACTTAGTGTCCACAACAGTAGTATCAGTAATAATGCCCGGTAGAAACAATTGCGGACAAAACTTTATCCTTTTCTTAAATATCTTTTGCATTATCTGGGAACTTTATATGGTTGCCCATCATAAAGGCATAACTCTGGGTAGCTCATAACCAGCTTACAGGAGAAAGAACATTAACAGAGTTAGGAGCCCCCAGCTAAATAATTAAAATAGTGAAAAGCGAGGTGCTGCCGCACAAATCCACACAGCAGATGCACGTTAAATGGGGTGCTGTGACATCCTTGCTTGTGATGTCTCACGAACAGGTTATGATTCAAATACGGCAGCCGTTTTCTGTATACAGGTAGTCCTCCACTTACGACCACAATTAAGCTCAAAAATGCTGTTGCTAAACGAAACATTTGTTAAGTGAATATCCACCCGTTTTATGACTTTTCTTGACCCAGTCGTTAAGCGAATCGCTGGAGTTGATAAATTAATAACTCTCTCGTTTAAGTGAGTCTGGCTTCCCCATTGACTTGGTTTGTCAGAAGGATTGCAAAAGATGATCACGTGGCCTTGAGACACAGCAACCGTCATAAAATAGGAACCAGTTTCCAAGCATCTGGATCTTGATCACATGATCATGGGGATGCTGCAAAGGTCGTAACTGTGAAAAACGGTCAAAAGTCTCTTTTTCCAATGCTGTTGTAACTTTGAACGGTCACTAAATGAGCTGTTGCAAATTGAGGACTACCTGTAGAATAGAATTCTTTATTGGCCAAGTGTGGTGTGATTGGATACAAAAGGAATTTGTCTCTGGTGCATAACCCACACTGTACATATAAAGAGCAAGTAATAGGTCATAGATCATAATCATAGCTACAGTCATAAGCTACAAACAATAATTGATGATGATGATGATAATAATACCCAGGATACTGGCAGCAATCCATGTCAACTGTCAGCGCCGGTCAGTTTGAATGTTCAGTTGATTGAGGTTCATGTTTAATGAATGAATGAATGAATTAATTAATTAATTAATAATACCCAGGATGCTGGCAGCAACCCATGTCAACTATCAGCGCCAGTCAATTGAATGTTCAGTTGATTGAGGTTCATGTTTAATGAATAAATAATAATAATAATAATAATAATAATAATAATAATAATAATAATACTACCCAGGATGCTGGCAGCAACCCATGTGAACTGTCGGTGCCAGTCAATTTGAATGTTCAGTTGATTGAGGTTCATGTTTAATGAATAAATAATAATAATAATAATAATAATAATAATAATAATAATATAAATAATAAAATAATAAAGCACATTGATTTGTGCTTTAGATTGTAAGCCGCCCTGAGTCTTCGGAGAAGGGTGGGATATAAATGGGATTAAAATAATAATAATACCCAGGATGCTGGCAGCAACCCATGTGAACTGTCGGCGCCAGTCACTTTGAATGTTCAGTTGATTGAGGTTCATGTTTAATGAATTAATAATAATAATAATAATAATAATAATACCCAGGATGCTGGCAGCAATCCATGTCAACTGTCAGCGCCGGTCACTTTGAATGTTCAGTTGATTGAGGTTCATGTTTAATGAATTAATAATAATAATAATAATAATAATAATACCCAGGATGCTGGCAGCAATCCATGTCAACTGTCAGCGCCGGTCAGTTTGAATGTTAAGTTGATTGAGGTTCATGTTTAATGAATAAATGAATTAATAATAATAATAATAATAATAATAATAATAATAATAATAATACCCCGGATGCTGGCAGCAATCCATGTCAACTGTCAGCGCCGGTCAGTTTGAATGTTCAGTTGATTGAGGTTCATGTTTAATGAATAAATGAATTAATAATAATAATAATAATAATAATAATAATAATAATACCCCGGATGCTGGCAGCAATCCATGTCAACTGTCAGCGCCGGTCAGTTTGAATGTTCAGTTGATTGAGGTTCATGTTTAATGAATAAATGAATTAATAATAATAATAATAATAATAATAATAATACCCCAGATGCTGGCAGCAATCCATGTCAACTGTCAGCGCCGGTCAGTTTGAATGTTCAGTTGATTGAGGTTCATGTTTAATGAATAAATAATAATAATAATAATAATAATAATAATAATAATAATATAAATAATATAAATAATAAAATAATAATAAAGCACATTGATTTGTGCTTTAGATTGTAAGCCGCCCTGAGTCTTCGGAGAAGGGTGGGATATAAATGGGATTAAAATAATAATAATAATAATAATAATAATAATAATACCCGGGATGCTGGCAGCATCCCATGTCAACTATCAGTGCCAGTCAATTTGAATGTTCAGTTGACTGAGGTTCATGTTTAATGAAATAATAATAATAGGAGGAGGAGGAGGAAGGGACCTTGGAGGTCATCTAGTCCAACCCCCTGCTCAGGCAGGAAACCCTATACCATTTCAGACAAATGGCTGTCCAGTCTCTTCTTAAAAACTTCCAGACAAATTGTATGAAACCAATAGGAGAAGATGGTTGAGAAGAAGAGAAAAGATGAGAAACGAGACGAAAGAACTTATCATTGTGTCTAGTTGTTTTGACATGCGATGCCCTGTAGTGGCATCCTGAAGGGAGTAGTTGAAACGTTTATATCCAGAATGTGAGGGATCTGGTATGTGTTTGCTCAGCGGCCAGTATTCACGTCCTCAGTGGAAGGCAGGCTGGTTGCGATCTTTCTATCCTGCAGTCCTATCCGTTGAAGTCCGTGCCTGCCCTGTTTGGCTGCTGTGCCAAATCAAGACAGTTACTGAGGTACACATGAGAGACACTGTCATTTCTCTGTAAAACTATATCAGCAGGTCCTTGGGCAATCTAAACTTTCTGAGTTGGCGCAGGAAGAACATTCTTTGTTGTGCCTTTTTAAGGATGCTTCGAATATTCGGCGTCCACTTCAAGTCCTTGGAGGCGATAGGTCCTAGAAACTTTGAAGCTCTACTGTTGATACTGCGTTGGCTAATATTGTAAGACAGGGGTCTTCAAACGTGGCCCTTTTATGACTTGTGGACTTCAACTCCCAGAATTCCTCAGCCAGGCACGCGTGCCTGGCTGAGGAATTCTGGGAGTTGAAGTCCACAAGTCAATAAAAGGGCCAGGTTTGAAGACCCCTGTTGTAAGAGGTGGCAGAGTAGGAGACCTTCTAAAATCTATATATCATCTCTATAGTTTTAAAGAGTGTTCAGCTCCGGATTGTTCCGGCTGCACCACAGGACTACCATGACAATAAGTGTTTGTAATGGGAGGGGGGGAAAAATTGTTTATTTACATATTTAATTTGGTTGCCGCCCATCTCACGCGAGGCGACTTCTTTCGCGGCCTTCGGAGGTGGATGGAAGAACTTTGGATACTGGCATCAAAGATTCTTCTCTAAATGTTGGGTCCTTTAAGTAGGATCTGGTTTGACATTTCTTGGGAAGGTGGACTGAATCAGGAGTCGGACCGGATGTCCTATAGAAAGCAATGGCGAACTTATGTATGGTCGGGTGCCGGGTGGGCGTGGACCAATCGGTGGGGGTGGCCCGTTGGGTAGACATGGCTGTGGTGGCAACGGCCGACTGGGTGGGACTAAAAAGTTCAATCAATCAATTCCAACTTTGCAAGATCTTTTTTTCCCGCGAGAAGTTGAAAATAATTGATTGAACTTTTTTTTTTTTTGCACACGGCGGCGGAGGCCTAAAGCGAAAAGGCTTTATAAAATCCAGCTTGAAGGCCCAGGACTGGGGCGACGGCGCGTGTGCCCACGGAGAGGGCTCTGCGTGCCACCTGTGGCACGCATGCCATAGGTTCGCCACCACGGTCCTATAGCAAGGACACCAGGGACCGGTTCCGTGGAAACAGGTTTTTCTGTGGACCGGAAGGTGCGTGGTTTTGGGTGCAGCCTGCATCTCACGGATGGGTCTTTGCTTGTTTGTGAGGACCGGTTGCTGGCACACCGCGGCCCAGTACCGGTCCACGGACTGAGGGTTGGGGACCCTTGTCCTATAGTTCCCTCCTTGGTTCTGTAACTATAACAATAGTTGGAAGATTGTTCAGAGAGATACAGAGCAGATAAACAAGAATTACTCCCGCTTTGTGTGCTGTTAATCCTGCTAACAGCTTTTTCCCCTGCTCTCTTTGGTGTTTCAGAAGAGGGCAGCTGTTGTCTCCAAAACAAAGAGGGCCTCTTCACTCGCAAAGCGCACATCGGGGTGCAGAAAGATCGCCAAGAAGGAGGATGGCGACTTGCCGGGTAAGTGTCTTTCGCCCCCATTTTGGCACAGGTAAGTCCCCTTGACTTACAACCGTAATGGATCCCAGAATTGGTTTTATAAGTCATGGCAGTGGTAAGTTGAAATTGAGAACGGTTTTGACTGAAGGGCCTTGCTTCCCTTCTCGTCTTTTGGTGAGCTTAGATGGGCCCATGTCGGAGAGCCAGGATCAGGCCAGCCCTCCCAGGATCGGAGCCAATGGAGGCAACTGTGGAGAGGAGCAGGAAAATCCTGAGAATCCAGAAGGCAATGAAGCCACCTTGGAGGACCTGACAGGTAGCGGTCTAAGGGGACCTGTGGCCAAGGGTTAGGGTCCGGGTCCGTCCTTGTATGTTGGTTTGTTTGGGTTAAATGAATAAATTTTAGAACAGTATTTCTCAAGATACTTGAAGAGTAAGAAAAGAGAGTGAGTAAAGGAACATGCAGTAAGGGTTTACCAAGTATAAAAATGACGTTAAAAGTATACAGGATATTAAATGAAAGAAGGAGAAGCCCGCAAGTATTCTTACAAATTGCAGTAGAGCAAAGATCATCATGTAGGGACGCGGTGGCTCAGTGGGTTAGGACGCTGAGCTTGTCGATCAGAAGGTCGGCAGTTTGGCGGGTCGAATCCCGAGTGCCACGTAACAGAGTCAACGCCTGTTACTCGTCCCGGCTTCTGCCAACCTAGCAGTTCGAAAGCACGTAAAAAATGCAAGTAGAAAAATAGGGACCACTACGGTGGGAAGGTAACAGCGTTCCGTGCGCCTTTGGCGTCTAGTCATGCCGGCCACATGACCACGGAGACGTCCTCGGACAAGCGCTGGCTCTTCGGCTTTGAAACAGAGATGAGCACCGGCCCCTAGAGTTGGAAACGACTAGACACATTAATATTTATGTCTACCAGCAGAAGTACACACCCAACCCTGGCATCTGACACATGTTCCCTCCCATGAGAGCCCATGAAGCTAGAGAGACATGTCATTTATGTATTCATTAAGTGTACATGATGCCCGTCCTCTAGGCGGCTTTCCAGAGAGTTAAAAACAACAAGGTAAAACATTAAAATCTAAAAACATTAAAATCCAAAGTGATACGCTAACCTTTTGTCTTTTGCTTTAAATCCACCCCACTTAATTAGCATTACTGTACACTGAACACCTTACGCAAAGAGAAAGACCCCAGTGGAGAGCTAAAAGGAAATAGGTGAAGATGACCAGAAACAAGGCAGATGGACTTGGCAATGAGAGTACCAATTATAATTCATAATATGAAGAAAACTGGAATGGCAGTTTTGTCTAGTGGTAAAGATAAATCGCATGACCTCAGAACACTGCAGTCGTCATAAATATGAGCCAGTTGCCAAAAGTCTGAATTTTGATCATGTGACCGGGGGCGGTGGTGCTGCAATGGTCGTTAAGTGTGAAAAACAGTCACTTTTCCAGTGCCGTTGTACCTTTGAAGGGTCATTAAACAAACAGTGGTAATTCAAGGACTAACTGTATAGGCTTCACTGCTTGAGCAGTGGGTTGGACTAGAAGACCTCAAAAGGTCCCTTTCAACTCTTTAGTTCCATAATTATTGGCAGAAACGAAAGATGACAGGGCACATTTTTGTCTACTTCACCTTCCAGCCCACCTTGCTTGAACCTTCTCTTCAAAACCACAGGCTACCCCTACCAAAATTTTTTCCAGCCAAGGCACAATTTCAGTCTTCCCGCAGGAGAACCAAGAAAGCGCAGAATTGTTGGGAATCCGCCCCTCACTTGGAATTCCCAGCAGCACCACAGCTTCATTTTTACACAACTGTAGATTAAAAACCTCCAGTGGTTGGAGCACCCACAAGTTCTGGAGGCAAGTTGTTCCACCGATTAAGTGTTTAATATTTAATAATTTAATATTTAATCTAGTACTTCATATTAGTACCCGTACCACTGGTTGAAAAGGACGTGGTGGCTCAGTGGGTTAGGACGCTGAGCTTGTCGATTAGAAGGTCGGCAGTTTGGCGGGTCGAATCCCGAGTGCCACGTAACAGAGTCAGCGCCTGTTACTCGTCCCAGCTTCTGCCAACCTAGCAGTTCGAAAGCCACGTAAAAATGCAAGTAGAAAAATAGGGACCACTATGGTGGGAAGGTAACAGCGTTCCGTGCGCCTTTGGCGTCTAGTCATGCCGGCCACATGACCACGGAGACGTCCTCGGACAAGCGCTGGCTCTTCGGCTTTGAAACGGAGATGAGCACCGGCCCCTAGAGTCGGAAACGACTAGCACGCATGTGCGGGGGAACCTTCACCTTTACCTTAAAGATAATCATGCACATTAAAACTGACTATGACAGTTGATTGAATCGGAGGAGGACAAAACCTGCAAAGTAATACTATTTCTAACTGCCGTGAATCAGTGCAGTCTTAATTTTAGGGCCACTTGTTAGACAAACTCCGGTTGTTTTAAAGCCTTCTGTTGAAAGAAATGCAAACTTCCAGTGTGGCAGGAGGCTGTGTGCAGAATTACAGTCCATAAATAATTTCCAGATTGAATTAGTATTAGTATCACTTATTTTGTTTATATTTATTTACACATAACACCCTCATGCAGAGAGAGGATATTTCTGAGGTAGATGCATAGTCACAACATTTTATTTTCATCCTGCCTTTTTAATATAACGTGTCGGTGAATATAGGTAATCCTCCATTTACAACAGGTCTCTTAGCAACCATTTGAAGACTGACACCCCCCCCCCAAAAGATACTTGTGACTTGGTTTTGTTGCCCCAAAAGTGCAACAGCCCAAGTGTGCAGGGAGCTGAAGACCTATTCCCTGAATTTGGGAGAGTTTGAATTTGGCTGCTTTGCCCTTTTCTTGAAAATATGAATCACCAAGTAATTCAGGCAAAGCAAAAGAGCCTTGGTGGAGCAGTGGGCTAATGCCTCCTTAAGTAACACCAGCTGCCTGCAATTAGTGCAGGTTCGAGTCCCACCAGGCTCAAGGTTGACTCAGCCTTCCATCCTTCCGAGGTAGGTAAAATGAGGATCCAGATTGTTGGGGGCAATAAGCTGACTTTGTAAAAAATGCCGCTTGGGGTGTGTGTGAAAGCCCTAATAAGCAGGCATATACATAGGATGAAGGCTATTGCTAAGCACATTGGTTTGTGCTTCTTAGATTGTAAGCCGCCCTGAGTCTTCGGAGAAGGGCGGGATATAAATGGGATTTTTTAAAAAAAACATTTATTGGGGAGGAGGGTTTAAGTCTTTATAGGGTACAAGAAACAAATGATGTATTATCCGTGATACATCCGTAAATAAATGAACAAACCATAGCAGATAGTGATTGCATGTAACAATTGGAACAGTAGAAAACATTGATTCTAGATAACGGAGACCAATTTATGGGTTACATTACTTTTTCCTTGCTAGGCTAGTATCTTCCTTGAAAGTTGCAAGCAGTCAGTGAAAATATTAAAGAGTTTCCCCCCCCCCCCTCTGGCAATACTATTGACATGAATTAGGGCAGTGAATTATCCCTCTCGATTGTTACCGTTCAAAATCAGCTTTCCCCGGTGCCCAGCCAACAAAGAACAAGAAGTGCTGCCATTACCTGAAATACTTTCCCTCAATTTATAATGCAGCATAAGACTCACCTCTATCAAAACATTTAGTAGGAAAAATTGCAGCTTCCTTAACTAGTTCTTTTCCCAAATGAAGGCACATATACATGTCCCAGGATAATGCTGCAGGATTTGTGCTAGAATCCCATCTTCAGGGAACTTCTCACTAGCAGAGTGTGTGCTGTTGTGTGTGTGGTATTTACAGTGCCTGGCTTTTTAGATAGATAGATAGATAGATAGATAGATAGATAGATAGATAGATAGATAGATAGATAGATAGATAGATTGATTGATTTATATACCGTCCTTTTCCCGAGGGACTCAGGGCAGTTTACAGGGCACATTAAAACAGTACAATATATACAGGTTAAAATTAAATTAAATTTAATAGCCCCCAAATAATTAAAAATTAAAACCTTAACCCAAAACCCTCAGTCCAGGCCGGCAAGCTCGAATAGCCAAGTTTTTAGATGTTGATTGGGATGTATTGGTGGCTGGCTTTTAAGTCATTGGCTGTCCTTTGCTTGTGCTGCCCAGCCCTCCCCTTCTAAAGTACTTGATAGGCCGGTGGTAAATCAGTACTCCTGTTGTAAGTCACTTCCCTGGCTGTTTTTCTGCCGGCTCGTCCAGCAATCTTTGTAGCTGCAAAATTGAATGTGTGCTTTTCCTTCTCACGTATTCATCTGGTTAACAAAAACACTGATATACGTTGGCGGAGCTGGAAGTAGAGAAATTGAAATTTTGGTCATTTTTTTCTTTTTAAATGCAGCCTGAAATGAACTTCAGCCACTGGATACAAAGTCGTATTTCAACAGAAATCAATTTCTTAGTCCCCCCAAAAATGCTGCAAGGATAAGGCATTCTCAATCTTTTGTGGTCTGCACTTCCCACCTGTAGAGAAAACCAGTTGACATCTTGGTGCAAACTCAGAGGATTGAATTTGATGTGTGTGGAAGTACTGCAAAACCTCTGAGAGGAGGAGCAGGAAAAAAGGCTTTATGTAGAAACATTATATTGCATTTCCCCATCATTGTGGTCCCCGTCCCCCTCCTCCTTTTGACCTTCTATCCGTGAAATGCAAATTTTATGGAGACTGACGAAGAGTGACCCCTAAATTTGTTGCCTCAAATACTCAGTCACCCCAAGCGTGCATAGAGCTGAAGACCTATTCCCTGAATTTGGGAAAGAAAACACTTTTTCCCTCCTGAAAATAAGAATCGCCAAGTAATTTAGGCAAAGCCCCCCCCTCCCCCCAAAAAAGACATTTATTCGGGGAAGATTAGATTAGATTAAATAACCTTTATTGTCATTTTTTTACTGTGGGCACAATGGCACACATTAAACAATGAAATTTAGTTGTTTGCTCTCAAAGTACACATACAGAACACACATTTAAACATACTGTAGTGTATACAACATACGAAAGGGACGTGGTGGCTCAGTGGGTTGGGACGCTGAGCTTGTCGATCAGAAGGTCGGCAGTTTGGTGGGTCGAATCCCGAGTGCTGCGTAACAGAGTGAGCGTCTGTTGACTCGTCCTAGTTTCTGCCAACCTAGCAGTTCGAAAGTATGTAAAAATGCAAGTAGAAAAATGGGGACCACTACGGTGGGAAGGTAACAGCGTTCCGTGCGCCTTTGGCGTCTAGTCATGCCGGCCACATGACCACGGAGATGTCCTCGGACAAGCGCTGGCTCTTCGGCTTTGAAACGGAGATGAGCACCGGCCCCTAGAGTCGGAAACGACTAGCACACACGTGCGGGGGAACCTTTACCTTTACCTTTATACAACATATGTATAGAACTACGCCCTTACATATACGTAACGTACAAATATTAAATCAGTCTCCATATTGAATACACAACAGAAGGAGGAAGCGTTAGAGTTTACAAGGTTAATACTGTATGGCACAAAACTGTGACTGAATCTGGATGTTCTGCATCGGATACCACGAAGCCTCCTCCTCCCGGAAGGCAACAAGGAAAACATGTCGTGAAGAGGACGTGTAGCGTCCCAGTTTAAGTCTTTTTATAGGGTACACAAACAAATGCTACTTATATTCAGTATATGAGATACATCAGTAAGTAACTGATCAGACAATAAAATACGCTGACTGCATGTGATGTTTGAACAATAGAAACCATTAATTCTGAAGGGGTTTTAGCTTTTAATATTGTTTTAATTGCTGGTCTTAATTAATTTAACCGATTTTAATTTTATACTATTTTTATATTGTATTTTATGCTGCCCTGTAAACCGCCCTGAGTCCTTCGGGAATAGGGCGGTATAAAAAATTTAATTAAATAAAATAAATAAATAAATTCTAGGTAACATTCCACAAGTGACAAGTTTATGAGTTACCTTACTTTTTCCCAGCTAGGGTTAATATCTTTCTTGAAAGTTACAAGTGTATCGTTTACAAGGACTTTCAGAATATTCTTTGTATAGCGTGAAGTTCTCGCATACAAAGAAGGAATCGCCTCACTTTAAAAGAAAAAGACGAATTCTTATAGAGAAGAGGCCCAGAGGTATTAATGTCACCTTTTAAAATGCTAAGAACGAAGGCTAAAATTTGAGGCAACAATTTCCCCCATTTGGTTCTTAAATTAAGTATAATTTTCTGAACCCCTATTATATTTAGCAAGCAAGCATGTATGTATGTAGCATTTGAAATGATGGCCAAATCTGTCTCCAGGTTCTGTCTTGGTTTACCTTTTTTCCAATAAGCAACCGAGTCTGAAGATCGTTTAAAAGCTATTTATTTTAAAGTACTCTGATAAAGAGGGGTCTCCCTATGAAAAGGGAGGACCCAGATTGTTGGGGGCAATTAAGCTGACTTTGTAATAATGCCGCTTGGGGGTGTGTGTGAAAGCCCTAATAAGCAGGCATATACATAGAATGAAGGCTACTGCTAAGCTTGTAAGCCGCCCTGAGTCTTCGGAGAAAGGGCGGGATATAAATGGAATTAAAATAAAAAATTAAAAAATAAAATGGCTTACCTTTCCTTTTAGAGTTAGCCCTACAAAGAACTTCAAAGTAAAAGTTGATTGGTTTACAAATAATCATCAGTTGAGTTAAAGCATCAAGTGATATGGGAGCCATAACAAAGAGCTTTGTATTCTGAATAAAAATAATAATAATAATAATAAAAAAAACGTTTGCAAGCGGAAAACGTCAAACAGATTAGGAGTAAAATATATTGTCAACGCTTTCCTACATTTGAACGCTTGCTTTGTTCGTGGAGGCTTGGGAACAGCTGAAAATGAAAATTATCTCCAATGTATGGAGTCCTCATTTCTGAAACGGGAGGGTTTTCTTGAAGGTTAAGGCAAATTATTAGCAGTACGTTTCCAAAAAAAAAAAAAAGAAATTTAAAATACAGGAAAACTTTCGTTAGTTAACCCAGTGCAATAGTACCACAAAAGCCACATTTCAAGTACAGGTAATCCTCGACTTAACAACCACAACTACGTTGCTAAGGGAAACGTTTGTTCAGTGAGTTTAGCCCCATTTTTACAACCTGTCTTGCCACAGTTGTTAAGTAAATCACTGCAGTTGATAAGTTAGTAACCAGGCAGTTAGTTAACTGAATCTGGCTTCCCCATTGACTTTGCTTGTTAAAAGGTTGCAAAAGGGGATCACGTGATCCCCCGCCCTGCATGCTGCAACGGTCGTAAGTAGGAACTAGTTGGCCAAGCATCTGGATTTTGACCACACGGTCATGGGGATGCTACAGAGGCGGTAACCGTGAAAAACGGGCGTAAGTCATTTTTTTCCCCCAGTGCCGTTGTAACTCTGAACAGGTCATTAAATGAACTGTTGTAAGTCAAGGACTGCCTGTATTACAAAGTTCATCCTACGTGGCCCTCAAAAACTGTATAGAATCTGGGCGTTGTGAAGCAGGTTTTAAAAAAGCTGTTGCATATTGGGGGGAAAAGGTTAGCACAGGGGTAGGCAACCTTGGTTCTTTTATTCTGGGCTTTTCAACCAGTGGTACGGGCACCACCTGTGGTACATTGGCACCTAGCAGGTGGTACGCGACCATCCAAGAAAAGTGGTAGCAGGGGAGGGGAATGTGGCAGCACCGCACAAGCCTGAGCGAGAGACGGCTGGACTGCAGGGCTGTCAGGGCTCAGCGGAAGCGCCAGGATCAGCGCCAGGCTCCAACTGGAGCTCGGCGCTGATCCTGGCGCTTCCGCTGAGCCCAGAAGAAGCTCCGATCAACTGGAATGTTGCAGCATCTCCAGGGTCTTCTGATTTACATTCGGATGCTCGGCAACTGATCGGAGGGTGCCTCCGATCAAAGAATGTCGATTGGTGGCCCCCAGGGGGAGGGCGTTCTCTGTGGGCGCGCCAGACCTGTGGAACCGCTTGCCGGTTGAGCTCCGGATGGCCCCCGACCTTCGCTCCTTCCGGCGCGATCTAAAAACACATTTATTTGAGCAATCTGACCTGGTCTGATGGGTTAGGGTTGGGGTTTTAATACGTTTTTAATTATTGTTTTAAATTTGGGCATTATATTTAATCGTTTTTTAACCTGCTGCAACCACCCAGCAAAATAAAAAACAAACATCCCCCACCACCCACCCCCACTGCCAATCCTCACAACAATGAAAACCTCAGATAGGAGGACGAGCACCGCTGGGTGGGCAGGCAGGTGTCTTGCTCGGCTGTGCCTTGGGGGGGCACTTTTTTCAGCGCCATTGAAACTTTGAACAGTCACTAAGTGAACTGTTGTAAGTCGAGGACTACCTGTGCTTCATCACTTTTTTCCTTTTTTTTTTTTTTTGGTCCTCAAGTTTTTGACACCTTGCTAGGCGACTGGTGGGTACTCGGATGTTGCCATATCCTAAAAGTGGTACAATGGGTGAAAAGGTTGAAAAGCCCTGCTTTTATTGACTGGTGGACTTCAACTCCCAGAATTCCTGAGCCAGCATGCTGGCTCAGGAACTCTGGGAGTTGAAGTCCACCAGTCATTTAAAAAACAAAAAGCCAAAATTGCATCCCCCTGGGTTAGCCTCTGCCTTGAAAGTTGCATTCATGGACTTTCAGAATAGGCTCCCTGTGGGATAGTTGCTGAAAAAGCAAGCCAATAAATGGCGAAAAGCAAAAGCATACTTTCTCAAAGTTAAAAAGAGCCCCAGACTGCCACGTTAAACGTGCTCTCGTCAATATACTAATTATATATTGACTAATATACTAATAACGAAGCCAAAAACTCCAGGTCACACTGAGAGAGAAGAGGACCCAGACTGTTGTGTGAACAGCATTAATAGCACCTTTTCAAGACGCTAATAACGAACCCTAAAAAAAAATATTGGAGGCGACGATTTCAAAAGTTCTAGCCGCTGCAGTGCTCCTGCCATCGTGCGCCCTTATGCGGGGGGTGGGGGGCGGCAATGCCCCCCACCCACCCACCCATCCCTGCAGGCCTCGGCCTCATCTCAAGCCGGCCACTTAGCCATGCAAGAGCGCCTGAAGCTGGTCAGCCGAAGCCACTGGCACGTAGAGGCCGTTGCCCGCTTGCTGTAGCCCGAGGCCTGCTTCCCATCCAGCCACTCGAGAAACTTTAATAATAATAAAGTTGGGAGGGACCTTGGAGGTCATCTAGTCCAACCCCCTGCTCAGGCAGGAAACCCTATACCATTTTGGACAAATGGCTTGCAGGACTCGGCCTGCTCCTCACTGAGCTTTGGGGCCCAGCAGCGTCCAGGATATTTGTTTGCACCCACAGGGCTCCTGATGCGCTGGGAGGCTTGAGCTTCCCTGCAGAGGCTTCCCACCTCATGGCAACCACACGCTATTCTGCAAGCCAGGCTGTAGGGCAGGGGTCTTCAAACTCGGCCCTTTTATGACTCGTGGACTTCAACTCCCAGAATTCCTCAGCCAGCATGCCTGGCTGAGGAATTCTGGGAGTTGAAGTCCACGAGTCATAAAAGGGCCGAGTTTGAAGACCCTTGCTGTAGGGGGGCTTCTGTTTCATAAGGAGCCTTCTTGGCTGGCGGAATAGGAAGTAGGCCTCTTGGCCTACAAGCCATAACTGCCCCCCCCCACTCCTTGCCGGTTGCTTTTGGTGACTGGCTTTAGGCCAGCTTGCGTGGCTAAGTGGCTGGCTTGGGAGCAGGCTTGAGGCCTAGGGAATCTCAAGGGACCAAGGGTAGGCTTTGGGAGGTCGTTGGGTGTCTGGTTATTTTTATTTATTTATTTATTTATTTAATTTTATTTATGTACCGCCCTTCTCCCGAAGGACTCAGGGCGGTGAACAGGGCAGATGTATAAAATACAAAAAATAACAAAAGTTAAAAGGAATTAAAACATAATGGATGTAGGCCTCGGCCTACAGGCTTTAACTGCCTCGAAGTATCGGTCGCTTCCGCTGACCGGCTTTGGCTTGGAAGCAGGCCAAGGTTTGGGGGAGACCTAGCACAGGCCTGGACCTGCCTGCCCCAGGCATATCCCACCCCTGAGATACCCAGGGGGAAATACTGGGGCAGGCAGGCTTGGGCCTCTGCTAGGCCTCCAAGGGCCTTCTTCTATTGGTTCCTTTGCTGGATGGAAATTGTATTGGCATCCATCTTTTCCCCACCACCACCACTTCCTTCCAGCAAATTCCTGACTAGCGTATAGGTTTTGGAGTGCTCTGTTGCAATTGAGAGCTGCAAATTCTCTTTTAATGGTATTATCTATATTTCAGGTACTGCTTTTTCCAGACCGCAAGTTACTGCTGCTAACTTTTAGCCCGCAACTTCAGCTTTTGAACTTAATGGTTCAAATTGCAGTGGATGAACCTCTTGCTGTTTAGGCTTTAAAGCAAAAAAAATAATGTTGCTGATAATTATTAGTAAATGCCAAGGCTCTATTAAGGCATTATTGTAATTATTAATTATTGTATCTATTGTTTTAATTCTTTTTAAAATTTTCTATTTTATGTTTTTAATTTTTATTGTTGTGCGCCGCCCTGAGTCCTTAGGGAAAAGGGCGGCATATAAATTTAATAAAATAATAATAATAATAATAATAATAATAATAATAATAATAATAATAATAATAATAATAATAATAATTTTAAAATGTCTTTCTTTTATCATAAGTTGACCCTCTCCAGCTATAATATAATAATAATAATAATAATAATAACAATAACAATAATTTTAAAATGTCTTTCTTTTATCATAAGTTGACCCTTTCCAGCTCTGGTGATAATCGCTTATTTAATTCCGCAGGTGACCAACAAGAACAAGAGAAGGAAGAGCAAGAGTGCCAACTGGAAGAAATGGTGGAAGTGGATCCCGGGAGGATTTCCTTCGAAGTGGTGGAAGAGAGTTGTACAGTACAAGAGGAGTCTCCGGCAAGCGAGGAGCCCTATAGTTGCTCCAAGTGTGGGGAAACTTTCACCGATAAATCATTGCTCCTTGAACACCGAAGATCACATCCGGGAGAGCGGCGATACGGATGCTCCATGTGCGAGAAGAGATTCAACAAGAAAGCTTGTCTTCTCGCACATGAGCGATCCCACACAGGGGACAAGCCTTACCAGTGTTCAGACTGTGGCAAGGCCTTCGGGCAGGAATCGTCTCTGATTACGCACCAGAGGACCCATACTGGAGAGAAACCCTATGAATGTGTGGAGTGTGGGAAGAGCTACCCCTGGAAAACGTCTCTGGCGGTTCATCAGAAGATTCACGCTGGCGAGACGTACTCGTGCCCCGTGTGTGAGAAAACCTTCAATCAGAAATCTCTGCTTCGGATACACAAGAGAATCCACACGGCGGAAAAACTGTACAAATGCTCAGACTGTGACCAGAGCTTCACCCTTGAAAAATACCTGAATGCACACAGGGTGAGGGCTCACACCCGGGAGCGACCTCACGCCTGCTCGCACTGCGACAAAACCTTCATCTTTAAATATTCCCTCATTGAACACGAGCGCATGCACACGGATGAGAGGCCTTACGAATGCTCTGACTGTGGCAAACGCTACAATGGCAAAGCTGCCCTGGTGGTCCACAAAAATACACACGGCGGACAGAAATCCTACCTGTGTCCCGAATGCGGCAAAAGCTTCAAAACCAAGTGTGCCTTGACGGGCCATGAGAAAAGCCACAAAGGAGAGAAACCCCACAAATGTTCGCACTGTGACAAAAGCTTCTTCTGGAAACACCGCCTTATTCTGCACGAGAGAATTCACACAGGGGAGATGCCCTATCAGTGCTCGGAATGTGGCGAGAGCTTCCGTTACAGAAACAATCTGACCAAGCACAAAAGGAACGCGCACGAGAGAACGCGGGTGGTTGGAGAGAGGATCTACCAGTGCTCCATTTGTGGCAAAAGTTTCCGCTGGAGACGGAGTTTCATCTTGCACGAGAGGGCCCACGTGGGAGACAAACCCTTCAAATGCACCGAATGTGGGAAGAGCTTCATGAGCCGCGTGTCCCTCATTGTTCACAAGAGGATCCACACCGGGGAGAGGCCATACAAGTGCCCTGAATGTGGGAAAAGCTTCATCAAGAAGCAGGCTCTCAGTAAACACAAGACGGTCCACACGGGCGAGAGGCGCTATTTGTGCAATGTCTGCGGAAGAAGGTTCTCCAATAAAGGTAATCTGATCAGGCACACCAAGATCCACACGGGAGAGAAGCCCTACAGCTGCCCCATCTGTGGGAAAGGCTTTATACAGAAAGTGTGCCTTATCGAACACGAACCGACCCACAGCAAGGACAAACCCTTCATCTGCTCCGACTGCGGGAAGAAGTTCAAGCGGAAAAGAGGCTTCCTTCTGCACTTGCGAATGCACCGAGGGGAGGCCTTGCAAGAGTCCACCAAGAAGAGCATCAACGGCGGAGATCCCTCCACGGTAGACGGCAAGACCCCGGCGAAGGAGAGGTGCCATCCGTGCCTGGAATGTGGGAAAAGTTTCCACTCCAGGTGTCACCTCATTATGCATCAGAGGACCCACACGGGCGAGAAGCCGTATCAGTGCCCAGAGTGTGGGAAAAGCTTCAGCCAGCAGTCGTCCCTCAACACACACCAGCGAGTCCACACGGGCGAGAAGCCCTCCCTGTGTACGGAGTGCGGGAAAAGTTTTCACAACAAAAGCAATCTGGCCCGGCACCAGCGAATCCACACGGGCGAAAAACCCTTTGCCTGCCCGGAGTGCGGGAAGAGCTTCATTCAGAAAGCCTCTCTGGAGGCTCACAAAGCCACCCACAGCAAGGAGAATCCCTTCTCCTGCGCCGACTGCGGCAAGACCTTCAAGCTGAAAATGTCGCTCCTCACCCACCAGAGGACTCACACGGGGGAGAAGCCCTACGCCTGTTCCCAGTGCGAGAAAAGGTTTATCCGACGCTCTCAGCTGCGCAGGCACGAAAAGGCGCACGCAGGTGAGAGACGGATGGGAGCAAGAGTGAGCGCAGCTTCCCTCTGTCTGTTGGGGAAGGTAGACACGGAGAGGCATTCACCTGTTAAATTTTTATCCCACCTTTATTGCTTTATAAGTAACTCAAGGCAGCGAACGTAACCTAGTATTCCTTCCTCTTATTTTCCCTAGGCCCTAAGGCAATGATGGCGAACCTTTTAGAGACCGAATGCCCAAACTGCAACCGAAAACCCATTTCTGTATCGTCGGGTGCCGGGTGGGCGTGGCTGCAGTGGTAACAGCAGACTGGGTGGGACTAAAAAGTTCAATTAATTCCAACTTTGCGAGATCTTTGTTTTTTCCCGCGAGAAGTTGAAATTGATTGATTGAACCTTTTTTTTTTTTTTTGCACACGGCGGCGGAGGCCTAAAGCGAAAAGGTTTTATAAAACCCAGCCGAAGGCCTGGGACTGGGGCGACAGTGCGCGTGCCCACAGTGAGGGCTCTGTGTGCCACCTGTGGCGTGCGTCATAGGTTCGCCACCACGGACCTAAGGTTACACACTTCAGCTTTTGAGAGGACTGTTGTCCCCCATTCAGGCAGCTTCCCAATGTCCCTTGCCGTATCCAACTTCCGGGGGAAAGGCTGCTGCCTTCAGCTCTAGCTTTTGAATTTCCTGGAGGCAAGAGTGTTCTTGAGAAAAGGATTGTGGCAGTGGTGGCAAACCTATGGCAGGCGTGCCAGAGGTGGCACTCTGAGCCGTCTCTGTTGGCACGCCCACCACTGCAAGTCCATCAGGCTGCCACCGCCGCCCGGAGCAGGAGACCCGCTCAGCGCAAAGGAGGCAAAGCAGCCAATTAGCAAGCTCAAGTAGAGATGGTAGAGCAGAGTTCACCAACCATTGTCGATTGGCGGACTGGAAGAAAAGGGAGGGAGAAGCATTTTACATGTGTGTGTGCGCGTGTGGGGCTGTGAGCATGCACGCATTGCAGATGGGGTGGGGCTAGTGCCGGCGTGATACTCACTAGCCCTGCCCTGTTCTTGCGTGGTGCAGCGCCTAGTATCAGCGCCTTGCAGCATGGTGGCCCATTTTTGCACCCCTGGTTTTTCCGTGCCAGAGGCGGCATTCAGAGGTGCCTCCCTTGCCCCCCGCCGAGGGCACCTTAATGCTGATGCGCCTCTGGCACTTTGCAATAAATAAGTGGGTTTTAGGTTGCGGTTTGGGCACTCGGTCTCTAAAAGGTTCGCCATCACTGGATTATGGGGAGAGGTCAAAACTTTTGGGGATAATCTGAACGGAGTGGGGGGAGGAGGCTTGTGGGCCCTCCGGTCTGAACTTTTATTCCTTGCAGAAAATCCAGAGATAGACCCTCCTCAAGAGCTGAAGATCTTCGCTGAAGAAGAGCCCGCCACCTCTTTAGGTAATCGGTTTTACAATTTCTCATTCTCCTCTTACTCATTGCCCATGTTTCCCCTTCCGTCGTGTACGGCTGAGCAGTCTGGTAGTCCAAAAGCATTGCCATCTGTGAAGCGATAGCCTTTAAGACGTACGCGCGTGTGTGTGTCCTTTAACGTGTCCATATAGAACCTCTCATGAACGAAGGCAAATGCATTTGTCCCAGGATAACGTTGCAGGGTCCAACGTGAGTCGGTCACCAGGACCAGAGGTTTAGTCTTCCAAGCGTTTGGACTCATGCTGGAGCCCGTCCTCAAGGAACATCTCTCTCTCTCTCCTGAATGTTTGTACCGGGCTGTTCCGTGCATTGTATTTATGTGGTGCCTGGTTGTGTGGCTTTTAGTTGTCAGCTGGGATGTCGATGGCCGGCTATTAAGTCCTTGATCGTTGTTACCTTGTGCTGGCTGCCAATGCCGTAAAGCTTCTTTTCCTTCCCCAATCTGGCACCTTTCAAATATGTTGGGCCTCGGACCCCTTGAACTCCCATTCCAGCAGAAGAGACACTGTTGTGATTCAGTGTCAGCCTGTGTTCCCAACAGCTGAGTATGAGGAATCTGAGGAGGAGGAGGAGGGGTTTGGAGAGCCTTCGGAGGGAGGCTCTGATGCACTGCAGGACTCTCAGCCTGGCCCCTCCAGTCGTGTTCCTCATGAAGCTCAGCTGTGTGAGGAGGAGGTGTCGGACTAGAAGGAGAAGGCAATCCAGCAGAGCAGAGCAGAGAAAGTCAATGAGGCAACTCAGTGAGAGGAGGAGAAGGCAGTGAGAAGCCACGCCTTGGGACAGATAATAAAAGGGGAAGGTGTGGGCTGTGCTGGTTGCCAAAGGCAACCGTTCGGAGACATTCAAAGAGAATCCTGGTCTGTTCTTGCTAATCTGTTTGACTCTTGTTTGATGTTTTGAATCATTTATGGAAGAAAATATTCTGCTGCTTTTTTGGGTTGGGTTTTTTCCCCAGCCTATTGGATTTGTCAAAAGGCAAAAGGGGTTGTCCCTGTAACACAAACAGGGCTGGTCGTAGGCTGGAACAGAACAGACACAGCCATCGTGTGTGTGTGGAAGACTCTACCTTCCGTGTCTTCCATGCCGGGAAGAAGAGCCCGTTCAAATCTGTGCCGCGCAGGTTGCCTTCTGTGGAAAGTAGTTTGCCCTGTTTCTGGGTCTAAAGATGTTCTTTTGTGTCCTCATGAATCGCAGAGCACAATAGCTAGCAAACCTCAGTTATGAACAGCTGAAGGCTCTTAAGTCAGGGCTTTTCAACCTTTTCACCCATTGTACCACTTTTAGGATACTGCAACATCCGAGTACCACCAGTCGCCTAGCAAGGTATCAAAAACTTGAGGACCAAAAAAAAAAAAAAGGAAAAAAGTGATGAAGTACAGGTAGTCCTTGAATTACAACAGTTCACTTAGTGACTGTTCAAAGTTACAATGGCACTGAAAAAGTGCTCCCCAAGCCACAGCCGAGCAAGACACCTGCCTGCCCACCCAGCGGCGCTCGTCCTCCTGTCCGAGGTTTTCACTGTTGTGGGGATTGGCAGTGGGGGATGTTTGGTTTTTATTTTGCTGGGTGGCTGCAGCAGGTTTTGGTCACTTCACATGACCCTGGGACACTGTGACCGCCATAAATATGAATCAGTTGCCAAGCATCTGAATGTAAATCACAAGACTCTGGGGATGCTGCAACATTCCAGCTGATCGGCACTTCTTCTGGGCTCAGCAGAAGCGCCAGGACCAGGGCCGAGCTCCAGCTGGAGACTGGCGCTGATCCTGCCGCTTCTGCTGAGCCCTGACAGCCCTGCAGCTCCAGCCGTCTCTCGCTCAGGCTTGTGAGGTGCTGCCACCGGTTCAGCTAATTCCCCTCTCCCGCTACCACTTCTCTAGGATCGTCACGTACCACCTGCCAGGTGCCAATGTACCACAGGTGGTGCCCGTACCACTGGTTGAAAAGCCCTGCTCTAAGTCAGTGTTTCCCAGACTTGGCCATGGGAGCATCAACTTACAGAACTGAATTCTGGGAGTTGGAAGTCCACGTGTCTTCAAAGAGCCAAGTTTGAGAAGTGCTGCTGCCAAGTATTGTAATTATTGCTTTAGGGCTTTTCATCTTTTAACCAATCCATTTCTTCTCTTCCCACCCATCCAGAACTGCTGGTTGAAACGGCTGAACCTACAGAACTTACTGAACTTTCTATGGAAGCTATAAGCACTGCCGTGGTAAGAAGCAAACCGGGATATGTGTGTTTGTGTGTGTGTGTGTGTGTGTGTAAGGGGTGGGGGAGTGAATCCAGCAAAACACGAGGATCAGCTCAGAGTTCACATGGAAATCACCAATGGGCCCAATCGTTCAACCCTGAAGCAGTCCTTATTAGAGGTGGCCTTTATGTGGCAATGTTGTGATTCAGCGTCAGCCTGTGGTACCAGCAGCTGATGATTCTGAAGAGGAGGAGGGGGGGGTTGGAGAGCTTTTGGTGTCAGAGGGAGGCTCTGATGCACTGCAGGACTCTCAGCCTGGCCCCTCCTGTCATGTTCCTCATCAGGCTCAGCTGTGTGAGCACGAGGGATTGGACATAGATGATTCACAGCTGGATCTATACAGGGACACTAGGAGCAGGAGGCAATCCAGCAGAGCAGAACAGAGAAAGGCAATGAGGCAACTCGGTGAGAGGAGGAGAAGCCAATGAGAAGCCACGCCTTGGTACTGCTGATAAAAGGGGAAGGTGTGGGAGGTGCTGGTTGCTGAAGGCAACCGTTTGAAGATCTTCTGCTAGAGTCCTGGTCTGTTATTCCTGTTTAACTCTTGTTTGAACTTTTGGTTTAACTCTTGTTTGAACTTTTGATTTCTTTGTAAATAAATTTGGTTCGGTTTTTCCAGCCTGTTGACTATAAAAAGGGGTTGTCCCTGACATTCAAACAGGGCCGGTCGTAGACTGGAACAGAACAGGCGATTGCCTTCCTTTAACGACGGTGCAAAGTCATGGTAGACTTAGACCTTGACTTATGACTGCAATGGAGCCTGCCCGTCATTCTCATAAGTCGTGACGATTGTAAAATGGTTACGACCTGTTTTGCGGCGGTCGTTCCAATGAATGCCGCGGTCATTAAAGGGAAATGACGCTTCGCTACGCGCCTGGTTTTGCCGGGGAAAAAATGAAAGTAAACGCGTTGTAAAACATAGTCGCGTGACTTACAGGACGCACAAAGAACCGTAAAGGCAGCCTGGTTGCTGAGTGCCCACCGGTCAGAAATGACAGGGCAGGGGGCGGGGAACCTGGGCTCTTTTATGACTCGTGGACTTGGTGGAGCAGTGGGCTAATGCCTCCTTAAGTAACACCAGCTGCCTGCAATTAGTGCAGGTTCGAGTCCCACCAGGCTCAAGGTTGACTCAGCCTCCCATCCTTCCGAGGTAGGTAAAATGAGGACCCAGATGGTTGGGGGCAATTAAGCTGACTTTGTAATAATGCCGCTTGGGGGTGTGTGTGTGTGTGAAAGCCCTAATAAGCAGGCATATACATAGAATGAAGGCTACTGCTAAGCTTGTAAGCCGCCCTGCGTCTTCGGAGAAGGACGGGATATAAATGGAATTTTAAAAAAAAAACTCCCAGCATTCCTGAGCCAGCCATGCGTGGCTTATGACTTACGACTCCTTTGGTTCGTTCTGGCTACCAGCTTCGTGGCTTGAATACAAGGGTCGGATGAGTTTCTGGAAGCCCTGGGGATCCATGGCTGTTAGTCTTGGTGGCTGGGTGGCTGCTTCTGAAGGCCCTCTGCTGAGAGACTGGTGGGCTTCTTTGGGAGAACAGACGGCTGAAGATCAGCCAGACTTTTTATTTTTATTTTTCCCTGCTGAAATTAAAGCTCCTTTCTTTCACCATCAACAGAAATCTTACTCTCATTTTTTACTCTTTCAGATAAGTGTGGATGGCAACTTATTTCTTGTGCAGACTACTGTATAGAGGCCGGATTGTCCACACCGAGACACTTCAAGTTTGGGTATGTTCCTTATTTTTTATTTTTTATTTTTTATTTTTTTTGGATTCTCCCAAGATCCCAGTCGCTCCCAAGGTGCTTTTTACAGGAGGCAACCGGACTTTTCTTCTTTTGCTTTGAAGAGGTTTCGCTTCCCACCCAAGAAGCTTCTTCAAGTTCTGACTGGGCGGTGGGGGAATGGAAGGATTTATACTCCTCGCGGACAGCCGGTCATTTGCAGTCTTTTTAGAGCAGACATGTCAAACACAAGGCCCCGGGGGCCGGATCCGGCCCGCGAAGTGGTTTCATGTGGCCCACGAAGCCATCCTGGAAACAGTGAGGGAACGGCCTCCACTGCCTTGACCCTGGCCCAGAGACCCCCACATCTGTCCCACTCCTGCCCAGGCCCCCACAGGCACCCTTGATGCAAATGATGTAGAGCTGGCCGTGCCCACCCAGTAGGCCACACGCACTCTAGCCACGCTCACCCAGTAGGCCACGCCCACCCTGGCCATACCCACCCGGCCCCTTGAGGGCAACCGCAATGCTGATGCGGCCCTCAATGAAATTGAGTTTGACACCCCTGTTTTAGAGAGTCAAGCTGAGGCCACTTGGAGGTTTATCTGTGTGTTCAGAGACACCCGAGTGGTGCAAACGGGTGTGGAGCCTTCTTGGAACTGTTGAAAGGACTGTGTTATAGTTACTGGAGATAGATGAGGTTGTAGCCCACTCCCACTGTTCAGTTTTGACCTAGAGGGGGTCTTTGGCTCCTTTTTCAAAGCAGCGGTCCTCTCTGTCCAAAATGTGGAGACTTTGCTGTCTTCGAAAGAGCGGCCTTTTTTTCTTTGAAGTGCAGATAGATGCCTTCAAAAAAGATAACTGGGTGGCTGAGAATCTCCACAGACATTTAGCTGGGACCCCGGTGTTGTGATTCAGGGTCAGCCTGTGGGTTCGGCAGTTGGGCCGGACGACTCAGAGGAGGAGGGGGGTGTTGAAGAGCTTGCTGAGGGGGTTGAAGATCTTGCTGATGAGAGCCCTCAGCCAGGCCCCTCCCACTTGGTCACCACGGAGACCCAGCTGTGTGAGCCTGACAGCGTGGATGAAGATGACCCACAGCTGGCCCTGTTCAAGGACGCCCGACGCAGGAGGCAGTCAATTAGGAATAAACAGAGGAAGGCAATGGGGCTTCTCGGAAGGAGGCAGAGAGAAGCCACGCCCTGAACTCTATATAAGGGGAATGTGTGGGGAGGGCTGGTTTGCTGAAGGCAACCGCTCGGATAGTTCAGGTTTCTTAAAGCTCCGGTTTCTTGGTTTGCCTTGTTCCGTTTGTTTTTGTAGCAATAAATTTGGCAAGCGTAATTCCAGCCTCTTGCCTTCTTGTAAAAGGGGTTGTCCCTGCCTTTTCTGCAGGGCCGGTAGCAGGTTGGTACAGAACACCCGGTCATTGTTCTCTCAAGAGAAATACCGGCGACAGAAATCATTTGTAAAGGAATCACCAAGCACACTCACACCAACAGTGTCAGGGCAAGCCATTGGTATAAAAACCTGAGAGCAGATCCCATTCTCTTGTAGCACTGATGATGTTACTAAATTGGGTGATAAAATGTCTGCGAGCTCAGGGAGCGCCAAGGACCCCATAAAAATGATATTTACAAGAATTCCCAAGTTTCAACCCCTCTATATTTCAGCCCATGGCTGGATCGTCTGAACAGCCAGCGTCTTCTAAGAGGCATTTCAACTACTTTTGAGTTTTCCTTTTTTTTTTAATTAAAGAGTTTTACAAAAACAAAATTTTACAATATATCCCAAAATCCCTCCCACCCCAAACCCACCCACTTCCCCCCCCCCACTTCCCCGAGCTAAATACAGGATTATAGTTACAATAATCATATTCTAAATAAAAATTATGCATAATATACAATTAACCAAATCCATAATGTGCTTTAACTCCCCTTTAACCTAACTACAAACAACGTACCAATAACAATATCCCACTAAAATCTACTCATAAGCTAAATGGAACTTTTTAGTCCCATATTTGTTCTGAATATAATTTATCCATCTCCTCCAAACTGAAATATATCTTTCCTGTGAATGATCTTTCAAATAAGCAGAAATCTTAGACATTTCTGCAAGGTTCGAAACTTTAAACACCCATTCTTCTATAGTGGGCAAACTATCCTTCTTCCAATATTGTCCCACCAGCGCCAAGGACCCCATAAAAATGATATTTACAAGAATTCCCAAGTTTCAACCCCTCTATATTTCAGCCCATGGCTGGATCGTCTGAACAGCCAGCGTCTTCTAAGAGACATTTCAACTACTTTCGAGTTTTCCCGTTCATCGGATAATTCTGCCTCCGTGGCTCGGTGAAGCACGCTGGCTGAGCAGGACTATTAATAGCATATAGCCAGTCCTGATTTTAAATCCTTTCCTAACTTTTACAAGCTCTTTTTAAGAAAGCGTCAGCCACCTTTTCCTCTCTCCAGCTGCTAGCCAGGTTGGTGTGAAGGTAACAAGGGAGGAGAAGGCTGGGTCTGTTGTTGCTATGGGGTTTCTGAGAACCGATGAATCAGAAAATTAAACGTGATTTTTAATTTTTTTCCCTAGGAATTGCAATCAAAGATAAATCAGGCACAAAACGAAAGCTTTTCAGAATGTTCATCTTCCTGCTACGCACCAAACTCTGAGCGGTTGTGAATCGTACAGTTTAAAAAAATAAAAAGTAAAATCAATCGAGCCCTTAAAATGGGACCATACCTAACACTTTCAATCTGCCTTTCTCAACTTGGTACCCTCAAAAGCTTCAGAAACATCTTTTGAAAACACCTGACCTAGAAACCACGTGGACAAGATTTGGGGCCGAAAGAGAAGATATATTTATAATTTAGAATATAGCTAGTGGATCTAGGCCATCACAATTCTTAAGCCTTAATTGCGCTTTTTATGACTGTGAGGATAAATTATGGGGGGGAGGGGGGAAGAGGGGGGCTGCAATCTTGTGCACCTTAGAAAGGCCAAGGTATTTAAATGTAGTATATGTATGTAATATATATTCGTATGTGCCATCTGCACCCTAAAAAAAAGGACAGCAGGGCAGTGGCAGTTTTTGTGGAAGGTTCCGGAAGTGGCAGGTCACCACCAAGAAGACCCTGCCTGGTGGAAACGGCAATGAAGGCGGGCCTGCTTTCCTGGGTGAGCAGCAGTTCCCAAATAATTCATCAGAAAACTAACCTTATCTGTTTCTATCAGAGGTTTTTCCACCTTGGCTACTTTAAGATACGTGGACTTCAACTCCCAGCATGCTGGCTGGGGAATTCTGGGAGGTGAAGTCCAGAGTCTTAAAATTGCCAAGGTTGAAACAATGAAGACACACACACACACACCCGTTGTCCCACCTCCCCCACCCAATTCTTTGCGACTGAATGTGGCCGGTTGTGCCCCAGAGGGGCCTTTCCCATTCTGGTGATCTGCAGATGTTGAGTGAGTCGAAGTCCCAAACATCTGGAGGACAGCAGCTGGGGCAAGGTGGCCGGGTGTGTGTGTGTGTGTGGGGAGGGTGTCTCCCGACTCTCATTGGGCTGACCTGCTTAACTCCTGCTTTGCCTTCCGGCTCTTCATTAATCCTGGGTGCTGCTCTAAATGCTTCTAATTATTTTTGTATCTCAGAAAGAGAAATATTTTGGACTGCAGAGTAAATAAAATTACGTTCTATATATATATATAGTGGCCAATGTTGTGTGTGTATGTTGCCACAAGGTGGCTTTCTAGCATTAACTAAATGGAATCGTCCTGAATCGTCTTTCTAATCAAGTGTGATGTGGGTTAGGTTGGGTTTCCAGCCTCATAATCTCTCGCTGGCTGTCTGGATTTGAGGGGAGTTGGGAACCTCAGTTAGAAGAAGCACAGCAGTATTATACAGGCATTTCTGTTCTATTCTGTTCTGTTCTATATTCTATTCTATTCATTGCCAGGGGGTGAGGAATCATGCTGATGACACCTATACATCTCTAAAAGGTAAAGGTTCCCCCGCACATGCGTGCTAGTCGTTTCCAACTCTAGGGGCCAGTGCTCATCTCCGTTTCAAAGCCGAAGAGCCAGCACTTGTCCGAGGACGTCTCCGTGGTCCTGTGGCCGGCATGACTAGACGCCAAAGGCGCACGGAACGCTGTTACTTTCCCACCGTAGTGGTCCCTAATTTTCTACTTGCATTTTTACGTGCTTTTGAACTGCTAGGTTGGCAGAAGCTGGGACATGTAATTCTGTTATGCGGCACTCGGGATTCAACCTGCCAAACTGCCGACCCCGCGTCCCTTCTTATACATCTCTACTACTCAGGAATTAAGCCACTAATTCTGGGCTCAATTCACTAGGGGTAGAGATGTACCCCTAGTGCAGACATGTCAAACACAAGGCCTGGGGGCCGGATCCAGCCCGCAAAGTGGTTTCATGTGGCCCACAAAGCCATCCTGGAAACAGTGAGGGAACGGCCCCCACTGCCTTGGCCCTGGCCCAGAGACCCTCCTTTTGCCAGAGACCCTCAGATCTGTCCCACTCCTGCCCAGGCCCCCATAGGCACCCTTGATGCGAACGATGTAGAGCTGGCCACGCCCACCCAGTAGGCCATACACACTCTAGCAACGCCCACCCAGTAAGCTATGCCCACCCTGGCCATTACCTACCCGGCCCCCTGAGGGCAACCGCAATGCTGATGCGGCCCTCAATGAAATTGAGTTTGACACCCCTGCCCTAGTGAATTATGAAGTTCCTCTCTACCCCCTTAATTCACTAGGGGGTACTTCAACTCCCAGAATACCCTGAAGAATCTTAAAATTGCCAAATTTGGAGACTCCTTGAATGAAGCAATGCCACGACTTTTATCCCAAGCCTGGAAGCTACGAGAGTCTGGATGGGGCACCATCTGTAGTGGGTGGGATTGCCCCAGATTGCAGGCTGACTCTGCTGTCTAGATTCCCAACCGCCCCAGGAATTAAATCAGCTCCTGCAAAGAAATCGCACTAACGGCAATTCCCGTGAGAAAGAGTCAGCCGCCTCCAGAAGAAACGAGGTTGGAGAGAGCGGCTCTCCATAACTTGGAAGATACAAAGGATGGCAATGTTGGAGCACGAAAAGTCCATCCCGTAGTTATGCAACCTCTTACTGACAAGCCAATATTCCCAGTTTCCTCCTCTTCTTTGACCTCAGGTCCGACCGTCCTTTTTCAACCTCCACTGGAGACCCAGCAGCAGCAGCAGCTTTCATCTTTCCAAGTGACCCTGGTTGGCACCAGGAATGACGGAGAGCTCCAAAATGAGATGACCGTGTTAGGACCCAGATTGTTGGGGGCAATTAAGCTGACTTTGTAATAATGCCGCTTGGGTGTGTGTGTGAAAGCCCTAATAAGCAGGCATATACATAGAATGAAGGCTACTGCTAAGCTTGTAAGCCGCCCTGAGTCTTCGGAGAAGGGCGGGATATAAATGGAATTAAAATAAAATAAAATAAAAAAATAAAAATGCCATTTCCTCCACCCACCCGCCGAAAGAAAGGAAAAATGTTAGGAAAACTTCACGGATGCTCATCATTAGGCTGCCCAGCGCAGAGAAGGGCAAAATACTCCCTTTTTTGTAAGATCTAAAAGGGCGACCTTTTTTTTCCTCCAGGATTGGGGCAAACTTGAAAAAAGCTGGGGTTAGGACGCTGAGCTTGTGGATCAGAAGGTCGGCAGTTTGGCGGGTCGAATCCCGAGTGCCGCATAGCAGAGTGAGCGCCTGTTACTCGTCCCAGCTTCTGCCCACCTAGCAGTTTGAAAGCACGTAAAAATGCAAGTAGAAAAATAGGGACCACTACGGTGGGAAGGTAACAGCGTTCCGTGCGCCTTTGGCGTCTAGTCATGCCGGCCACATGACCACGGAGACGTCCTCGGACAAGCGCTGGCTCTTCGGCTTTGAACCGGAGATGAGCACCGGCCCCTAGAGTCGGAAACGACTAGCCCGCGTGTGCGGGGGAACCTTTACCTTTACCTTTAAAAGGGCGACCTTTTTTTTTCTCCAGGATTGGGGCAAACCTGAAAAAAAAGCTGGGTCTGCTTCCAGGGGCGGAGGGGCTACATTGGCACCCCCCCCGGCTCCCTTTGAAGCAGCTTTTGGAGGCTGGAGGCAAGAGCGTGGCGCACCCACGCTAAGCTATCCGCCCCTCCGTGTGTACTTGAAAAGGGCTTCGGTTTAATTTATTTATTTTATTTATTTAGATTTATATACCGCCCTTTCCCGAAGGACTCAGGGCGGTTTACAGGGCATTTAAAAGACAGTCAATACAAACGTTAAAACAAATTAAAAGAGATTAAATAGAACCCTGAGAAAATTAAAACCCAGTTAAAATTAAAATTTAAAATATTCTCAGCCTGGGCCAGAGAGCTCGAAGAGCCAGGTCTTCAGGTCCCGGCGGAATGAACGGAGGTTGGGGGTAGTCCTAAGCTCCGCAGGCAGCTGGTTCCACAGGGCAGGTGCACCCACTGAGAAGGCCCTACCCCTGGGTGTTACCCGCCGGCAGTCTTTAACCTGCGGCACCCTGAGGAGACCCTCCCTGTGGGAGCGCACTGGACGAAGGGAACTTGATGCTGGCAGCAGGTGTTCCCTTAATTGATCCGAAGAGGCTGAAAATCAGCCAGATTCATACAGGCGGTGTTGAGCACGGATCTAACGTTTCTGCTGACGGCCTTGGAGGGAGCATAGGTGGCTATGTCATCATCGCCCATACAGGCCTCCAAGGACATGGAAAGTTCCTTCGGGGGAGGGGAAGCACCTCATGTCCCTGAGGTAACGCTCAATGTCCTTGCAAGACCTCCAAGCCAGTCCTGACTCCTGTTCAAGCGCCCGCAGTGATCCTGGCACAAGCGGTTAGAGAAATGGGTTTGCCCTTGCTTTCTTCAGAGGAGTGTGTGATTGTGTGTGTGTGTGTGTGTGTGTGTGTGTGTGTGTGTGTGAGAGAGAGAGAGAGAGAGAGAGAGAGAGACTGCTGGGCCAAAGCAATCCAGCTGGCTGTGTGCCTGAGGCAGAACTAGAACTCAGGATCCCCCGTTTCTGGACTGATGCCTTAAACCACTACAGCACACCAAGCTGGCTCAGGTGTAGAGTGACATGAACTGAGAATCCTGCCCCCCCCTCCTATTCACAGGCGCTTCCCCCTGCCTCCCCCCCCCCATCTGATATTTCCACTGAGCTTCCCAATCCGCAGGCAGGTTTTGGCCTTTGTCCCTGCTTAAAGAGGGATAAGAAAAAGGGAGGGGTTTATTGAGCTCCTCCTCCTTCCATCCTCTTCCTCCCTTTTCCCCTTCTCTTCCTCCTTCGTTCCTCTTCCCTTTCTCCTCCCTTCCTCCTTCCTTCCTCTCTTCCCTTTCTCCTCCTCCTTCCTTCCTCTTCTCCTCCCTTCCTCATTCCTTCCTTTCCCCCTTCTCCTCCTTCCTCTTTCCCTTCTCCCTTCTTCCTCTCCTCCCTCTTCCCCTCCTCCTTCCTTCCTTCTCTTCCTCTCTTTTCCCCTTCTCCTCCTCCTTCCTTCCTCTTCCCCTTCTCCTCCCTTCCTCATTCTTTCCTCTCCTCTTCCCTTTCTCCTCCTCCTTCCTTCCTCTTCTCCTTCCTTCCTCTTTCCCTTCTTCCTTCTTCCTCTCCTCCTTCCTTCCTTCTCCTCCTCCTCCCTTCCTTCCTTTTCCCCTTCTCCTTCTCCTCCGTTCTTCTTCTCGCCTTCCTCTTCCCCACTTCCTTCCTACCTTCCTTCCTTCCTCTCTCCCCTCCTCTCCTTACATTATACAAGCCTCTTATTATCTTATTATTGAAGTTTATCGAGCAGACACTGAAAGCCAGAGTTTTGCGAACGATCCAGCCAAAGAACTTGCAAGCAAGAAATGTACAATTCAAAGCTACCTTTCTCCTTGCGGGGGATATAATTTTTTAAATTGTTTTTAACTTTTGTATTTTTGTTTCGAATCACCCTGTAATCCGCCCTGAGTCCTTCGGGAAAGGGCGGTATATAAATGTAATAAAGTAAATAAATAAATAAACCAGGGGCCGAAGAAGCCAGAAAAAACGGTCCGCGATCCGTCCCGAACGCCCCAGACGGGAACGTTCCTTCCGCTTCGCCTCATTTGCCTGAAAAAAGGCGCCCCCCCCTAGGCTTAGAGCAGGGGTAGGCCACCTCGGCTCTTTTATGACTCGTGGACTTCAACTCCCAGAATTCCTGAGCCAGCATGGCTCAGCTTGGAAACCTCTCCCTTTCCCCTCAGCATGGCTGGCTCAGGAATTCTGGGAGTTGAAGTCCACGAGTCATAAAGCGGCCTAGGCCAGGGGTAGGCAACCTTGGCTCTTTTATGACTCGTGGACTTCAACTCCCAGAATTCCTGAGCCAGCATGGCTCAGCTTGGAAACCTCTCCCTTTCCCCTCAGCGTGGCCGGCTCGGGAATTCTGGGAGTTGAAGTCCACAAGTCATAAAGCGCCCTAGGCCAGGGGTAGGCAACCTTGGCTCTTTTATGACTCATGGACTTCAACTCCCAGAATTCCTGAGCCAGGACAGCTCAGCTTGGAAACTCACTTTCCCCTCAGCGTGGCTGGCTCAGGAATTCTGGGAGTTGAAGTCCACGAGTCATAAAGCGGCCTAGGCTGGGGTTAGGCCACCTCGGCTGTTTTATGACTCGTGGACTTCAACTCCCAGAATTCCTCAGCCAGCATGGCTCAGCTTGGAAACCTCTCCCTTTCCCCTCAGCGTGGCTGGCTCAGGAATTCTGGGAGTTGAAGTCCACCAGCCATAAAAGAGCCGAGGTTGCCTACCCCCCTTTTCCTAGGCTTTAGAGTAGACTCACTGCGCGGGGAGGGAGAAGGGGAGGGGCCAATCTTGGGTTCTTCCCCCGCTGGCCAATGTGCGGGAGGGAATTTAATAGTCAAGGGGCGTGGCTGCTCAGAGAAGACACCGCCCCGCCCCTGAAGCCTGGCTGGCTCAGGAATTCTGGGAGTTGAAGTCCACGAGTCATAAAGCGGCCTAGGCCAGGGGTAGGCCACCTTGGCTCTTTTATGACACGTGGACTTCAACTCCCAGAATTCCTGAGCCAGCATGGCTCAGCTTGGAAACCTCTCCCTTTCCCCTCAGCGTGGCCGGCTCAGGAATTCTGGGAGTTGAAGTCCATGAGTCATAAAGCGGCCTAGGCCAGGGGTAGGCCACCTTGGCTCTTTTATGACACGTGGACTTCAACTCCCAGAATTCCTGAGCCAGCACGGCTCAGCTTGGAAACCTCTCCCTTTCCCCTCAGCGTGGCCGGCTCGGGAATTCTGGGAGTTGAAGTCCACGAGTCATAAAGCGGCCTAGAGCAGGGGTAGGCCACCTTGGCTCTTTTATGACTCTTGGACTTCAACTCCCAGAATTCCTGAGCCAGCACGTCTCAGCTTGGAAACCTCTCCCTTTCCCCTCAGCATGGCTGGCTCAGGAATTCTGGGAGTTGAAGTCCACAAGTCATAAAGAAGCCTAGAGCAGGGGTAGGCCACCTCGGCTCTTTTATGACTTGTGGACTTCAACTCCCAGAATTCCTGAGCCAGCACGGCTCAGCTTGGAAACTCACTTTCCCCTCAGCGTGGCTGACTCAGGAATTCTGGGAGTTGAAGTCCACCAGTCATAAAGCGGCCTAGGCCGGGGTTAGGCCACCTCGGCTCTTTTATGACTCGTGGACTTCAACTCCCAGAATTCCTGAGCCAGCACGGCTCAGCTTGGAAACCTCTCCCTTTTCCCTCAGCGTGGCTGGCTCAGGAATTCTGGGAGTTGAAGTCCACAAGTCATCAAAGAGCCGAGGTTGCCTACCCCCTTTTCCTAGGCTTTAGACTCATTGCGCGGGGAGGGGCCAATCTTGGGTTCTTCCCCCGCTGGCCAATGTGCGGGAGGGAATTTAATAGTCAAGGGGCGTGGCTGCTCGGAGGAGCCACCGCCCCGCCCCTGAAGCCCCGCCCCTCCCATTCGGCCGCTGAAATCACCTGTATATATTATATCCAGTCGGTTTCCCCGCCGCGGGTCCCTCCTCCTCGCCTGGATCGGCGCTGGATCCCTTCGCAAGAGGCTGCCTCCGTCGGTCCCGTTTCTGCCAGGTAGGGATCCTTTCGGGGGGGGGTTTCCCGCTCTCCCGCGCCCCCCCTCCCACTCCGATCTTCAGGTGCCCTTTGGCAAAAAAAAAATGGGCTGAAATGCAACTTTCAAACCTATTTAGAGAGAGAACTGCAATGCAACGGAGAAGGAAGCCTTGGCTTTTTTTTTTTAATTTTTGGCTTTGCAATGGGGAGGTTTGCCGGAAGAAGAAGAATGTGGCTGTCCCGTGTTTCCAGGGAGTTTTTTCTATTTAAAAAATGTACTGTAAAACTTTTCAATTAAAAAAAAAAAGCCAGCCATCCTACGCACTCCACTCCACATCCTAAAAAGCCACTTGCAACAGGCACTATATCTACCACAGGGAGAAAACAGCACACGCGTGTTGCAGAAAGAAGAGACTCACGCCAGCTCTTCAGGAAAGTTTTATTGCGCAAGCGTATCAACAGATGTATTTATACCCATCTACATCTCCAGATCATACAGAGTTCCATAATATGGTTATATTCTATACATCCTCATCAGGAAGGCAATTGCAAAAGGAATACGTGCAAAGGAGCACATGCGGCTGCAAAAACAGGATGTGGCTATCTTGGTCAGCATCTGTTCGAAAGACAGGAATATCTTTTGCTCGCACAGCACTTTCCATGAGTTCAGTACATTTCCTCTTTTTACACACACACACACACAGAGAGACAGACACACACACAAAGACACATAAACTGCTGGAGAGAAGTTCCTTGAAGATTGGGCTCCGGTGTGAAAGTTGGGAAGACCAAATTGACCCACCCTGATTGGATCCTGCAAAAGGATTATTTATTTATTTATTTATTTATTTATTTATTTATTTATTCATTCATTCATTCATTCATTCATTCATTCATTCATTCATTCCCAAAAGCAAATTGCTCAGGTTCTCCCAATCCTCTTTCTGTTTAACCCAGAAGGAGAGGAATGAATATCCCTTGGTTTTTCATTCTTAATAATAATAATAAGAAGAAGAAGAAGAAGAAGTTGGAAGGGACCTTGGAGGTCATCTAGTCCAACCCCCTGCTCAGGCAGGAAACCTTATACCATTTCAGGCAAATCATGGCTGTCCAGTCTCTTCTTAAAAACCTCCAGTGTTGGAGCATTCACCACCTCTGGAGGGAGGTTGTTCCACTGGTTAATATTTTGCTTGCTTTTGTGTGACAAAAACTGGACGGCATTTCTGGAAATTTTAAATTGTAAGAGCCTTGATGGAGCAGTGGGCTAATGCCTCCTTAAGTAACACCAGCTGCCTGCAATTTGTGCAGGTTCAAGTCCCACCAGGCTCAAGGTTGACTCAGCCTTCCATCCTTCCGAGGTAGGTAAAATGAGGACCCAGATTGTTGGGGGCAATAAACTGACTTTGTAATAATGCCGTTTGGAGGGTGGGCGAAAGCCCTAATAAGCAGGCATATACATAGAATGAAGGCTACTGCTAAGCACATTGATTTGTGCTTAGATTGTAAACCGCCCTGAGTCTTCGGAGAAGGGCGGGATATAAATGGGATTAAAATAAAAAAATAAAATAAAATAAAATTGATAGCTTCTTTGTCGGGCCCTGAAGATGTGACAGCCGCGATGTGACAGCTCCTTGTTGACTGACTGGTGTTTCACAAAGCACAAGGCTGGTCTTGATAAGAAACGGTAAAAGAAGGTTGAGAAAGAAATGCAGGAAAAAGGAACCAGAGGGAGAAGGGAACTGACCTGTAAATGAGAGAATGGAGAAAGAGGGAGCAGAGAAAAGGAGGAAGTGAAAGAGGAGATTCAGGTTGGTCGGTGGCCTTGATCACAACAGCCCCAAGGATCTCAAACTTCAGAGCACTGAATGAAGGGGAAATGATGAAATAGAAGAATGCAGAAAAACCATGTTTAGTTTCATTTGCTAAAACCTGAAGGCCATGAGGTAAAATTGGGTTTCTCTTCCAAGGCCGGGATCAGTCTTCATCCCAAAAGCTACAGCTCCCTCAGCTAAACCATGATTAGTTTAACCATGATTTGTGCAGCTTCCACTCCTGGCGGAGTAATTCCAGTGGCTGGGTAGAAATCATACATTAAGCCAAAAAAAAACCCCAGGTAAGGACAGAGCCCAACGTCTGATCCGGGCAAGTAGGACCATCGGCTGGTGGACAACAGAAAGCTTTGGAGCCTTTAATGAACAGAGATAACAGATAGTCCTTGACTTATGACCACAAGGGAACCCAAAATTGTGCCTCGAGTTGTGCCTCGCTGGATGACTTTTGCCACAGTTGTTAAGCAAATCACTGCATTGCTTTGATTCGGGTAAGAGGAAATTGGGCATCCTCCCAAAGAACATTAAAGAGTCTTCTACCTATCATTTGGGCCAGAGGTTGGCCACCTTGGCTCTTTTATGACTCGTGGACTTCAACTCCCAGAATTCCTGAGCCAGCATGGCTCACCTTGGAAACCTCTCTCTTTCCCCTCAGCATGGCTGGCTCAGGAATTCTGGGAGTTGAAGTCCACGAGTCATAAAAGAGCCAAGGTGGCCTACCCCTGCACTAAACCATAAAGGAACCACAGGAAGCCATTTTAGGAGTGAGGCCAGGTTAATCTGTGGTGGCCCAAAGAGCAATGCACACGAATACGTACACAGGACGTACTGTCCACATGTCTGGACCCGCCTGACACATGCAAGTCCTATGGGGGTCATTACAGTGGATCTGACATGTCATCTGTATCACACACACACACACGTGCCAACCGAGCAAAAGAAAGGCGGAGGTCATCCCTCTTCAGGCAGGGAAATGAAGAGCAACAGGGACTCTGTCAGCCATCCCTCCCCTCTTGCTAAGAAAGGGGAAGGGGAGATCTTGGCTCAGCTCCATAAGGGGGATCTGTTGTGATTCAGCATCAGCCTGTGGTTCCGGCAGCTGAATCGGATGATTCTGAAGAGGAGGAGGAGGGGTTTGGAGAGCCTTTGGTGTCAGAGGAAGGTTCTGATGCACTACAGGACTCTCAGCCTGGCCCCTCCCATCTTGTTCTTCATCAGACTCAGCCGTGTGAGCACGAGGGATTGGAAGAAGACAATCCACAGCTGGCTTTGTTCAGGGACGCTAGGAGCAGGAGGCAATCTAGCAGAGCAGAACAGAGGAAGGCAATGAGGCAACTCGGGAGAAGGCAATGAGAAGCCACGCCTTGGGACTGCTGATAAAAGGGGAAGGTGTGGGAGGTGCTGGTTGCTGAAGGTAACCCTTTGAAGGTCTTCTGATAGAGTCCTGGTCTGTTAGTCTTGTTTGAACTTTTGGCTTAACTCTTGAACTTTTGGTTTAACTTTTGTTTGAACTCTTTGTAAATAAATTTGGTTGGGTTTTTTCCAGCCTGTTGACTATAAAAAGGGGTTGTCCCTGACATTCAAACAGGGCCGGTCGTAGGCTGGAACAGAACAGGATCCCAGCATTGCATTGATTGAGGTGGGGGGGAGGAATTAAGGCTTCGGGGATCCCCTCAGGGCTCACGTAAGGGATCTCCTAGCTGTTGTTTGGGCTATTTGGGGTCAGAAAGAGGAAGAATCTTCCTCTTTCCTTCACTTCTTTTTCCTTCATCCAGCAGGTGCTCCCTGGAAAAAGCCTCTCACCAAACATCAGCCTGCAAGGCCCTTCAAGTGAGCAGCCTCCAGAAACGATGCAGCGGGAAAAAGCCTTGGAGCAAAATTGCCCTCAGAGGAACCGGGTGAGACTCTCCACGTGCTCTGAGTGCGGGAAACCCTTTGCTTACCGGTCCCTCCTTTTGATCCACCGGAAGCTGCACACAGGTAATGGATCCCATCTGTGTTTGACATGTGGGAGATCCTTTCCTGAAGTGTGGGCCTTCGCCAAACATCTCAGGAGCCACCCTGGACTGAGGCCTTACAAATGCAGAGAGTGCGGGAAGCGTTTTGCTAAAGGCTCGGACCTTGGAGCCCATCAGCGGATCCAGCAGAGAAAGAGACCTCGGGAACGCCAGAAGAGGTGGGAAAGACTGGGCTGGTCTCAAAGCTCGGAGCGGCTTCAACATCAGCAAATCCACACAGGAGAGAAATCTTACAAGTTCGGACAAGGCGGGAAGAGCTTCCCTCAGCAATCACAGCCTTGGCTCCAGAAGGATCACAAAGAAATAAAGTCTTACCGATGCTTTGCGTGTGGAAAAACCTTTCCTGAAAGATCCTCTCTTCGGAAACACGAGAGTCGGCACACTGCTCCGGGAAGGGGAGGGTGCCTAGAATGTGGGAAGTTTTTCTCTTGGAAATTAAGCCTGGTGCGACATCAGAGGCTCCACTCCGGAGAGAGACCCTACGAATGCCCAGAATGTGAGAAGCGATTTATGTATTCTTATGAACTTGTGAAACACCAAATGTTGCACAAAAGAGAAGAATGTGAGGAGGATGGGAAACGGAGTCTCTCAGGGACACAGACTGGGATTCACCCAGGAGAGAAGCCCTATAAATGTGGGGAGTGTGGAAAATCTTTCGTTCAAAGGGGAGGCCTCTTTCAACATCAGATGATCCACTCGGGGGAGAAGCCCTTTCAGTGCATCGAGTGTGAGATGTTTTTTCATACAAAAGGAGGCCTGAAACGCCACGGGCAGGTTCACAAAGGGAGAAAAGATTACAAATGTTTAGACTGTGGGGCGGCGTTTTCTTATTTGTCGACCCTTAGAAAACACAACCGCATAAAGCACGTAGGAGTGACGTCCCTGAAATGTTTAGAGTGCGGTAAATGTTTTTCCAGGAATGATAGCCTTTTGAGGCATCAGAGAATTCATACCAGAGAAAAACCTTATCCATGCCTGGAGTGTGGGAAGTCTTTTCCTTACAAAGAAAATCTTAAAATCCACGAGAGAGTTCACACAGGAGAGAAACCTTACACCTGCAGGGAATGTGGGAAGGACTTCGTTCGTAGGTGTGACCTTTGGACTCATGAGAAGATTCACACAGGAATAAAGGCTCATAAGTGCTTTGAGTGCGGGAAAACGTTTGGTTGGGGTTCGTCTCTTCGGAGGCACAAGAAAATACACAAAAGGCAGAAAAAAGAAGCCAAACAGAAAACACATTAAGAAAGAATAGGGAACTGTAATAATAATAATAATAATAATAATAATAATAATAATAATAATAATAATAATAATAATAATAATAATAAAAATTATTAATTATTAATTATTAATTATTAATTATTAATTATTAATTATTATTATTATTATTATTAAAGTTGGAAGGGACCTTGGAGGTCATCTAGTCCAACCCCCTGCTAAGGCAGGAAACTCTATACCATTTCAGACAAATAGAATGCCAAATAGGACTGTCCATTGGGGGGAAAAATGGTGTTAGGATTGAGACAAAAATAGAGCCTTGGAGTATTTTTATGATGGATACGAATTGTATGTGATTTCAAAATAATTACATTAAGGCTGGAATGAAAACAAAAAGGATAAGTTAAGACGTGAAAAATCTCTTTATTTGTACATAAGGTCTCCCAAAGTTACAAAGTGACTTCACTTCATATACAGTTCAAACATTTGGGTTTGGAATGTGTTCTGTCATTGGGTAGCATAATTTGAGTCATAAAGCATCTAGAGAACATGCTCAGTACATGTACTCTGTAATGGTTCATATTATCCCACAATCTTAGAAGATCTTCTTAACTAATTGAACAATCAAGAAGTGCGTTTCTCATAATGAGTTTTCAGGTCATTATAGTTTGACTATCTGGGCAGTTCTCATCTCTGGCTAATTTCTTGCTGGCCTACTTCAAATAAATAGAAATATTAATCAAAGGCTCTGCTGGTTACAGTTGTTCAAAGAGGGCCCCCCCTTGCTGCATCATCTACATCAGGGATGGGGAACTATGGCCCTTTTGTGACTTTATAGACTTCAACTCCCAGAATTCCTGAGCCAGCCATGCTGAGCCATTCTGGGAGTTGAGGTCCACAAGTCATAAAAGGGCCACAGTTCCTCACCTCTAATCTATACAGTTACAAACCACACTAGGGGTCTTCAAACTCGGCCCTTTTATGACTCATGGACTTCAACTCCCAGAATTCCTCAGCCAGCCACGCTGATTCATTCTGGGAGTTGAGGTCTACAAGTCATAAAAGGGCCATAGTTCCTCACCTCGGCCCTTTTATGACTCATGGACTTCAACTCCCAGAATTCCTCAGCCAGCCATGCTGAGCCATTCTGGGAGTTGAGGTCCACAAGTCATGAAAGGGCCATAGTTCCTCACCTCTAATCTATACAGTTACAAACCACACTAGGGGTCTTCAAACTCGGCCCTTTTATGACTCATGGACTTCAACTCCCAGAATTCCTCAGCCAGCCATGCTGAGCCATTCTGGGAGTTGAGGTCCACAAGTCATAAAAGGGCCACAGTTCCTCACCTCTAATCTATACAGTTACAAACCACACTAGGGGCCTTCAAACTCGGCCCTTTTATGACTCATGGACTTCAACTCCCAGAATTCCTCAGCCAGCATGGCTGGCCTGAGGAATTCTGGGAGTTGAAGTCCATGAGTCATAAAAGGGCCGAGTTTGAAGACCCCTGAACCACACACACTAAGGTGTGTTCAACAGTCACACACAAGTAATCTTCAACCGAACATCGCAAAACACAACACTCCCACCCAGGCTGGCAGGCAGTAGCCAGATGGAGGAAGCTGCCAAGTCTGCATCCAAAGAAGATACCTTCAGGACCCCTTTTATCCCCCCCCCCAAAAAAAGTCCTTGCTTTGCTCTGTTGATTGACAAGACTGGCAGCTACTGATTTACAAGTCCTAGTAGCTGTTGATGGTGTTTGGGTGAGGGAGGGTTTTTCCATGTGCGGGGACCCAACTTTTTTTGTCTGATTCAAGTGACCTTTTTCTTAACAACTTGGTTCATTTTTATCTCTCTCCCTTCTGATCTATCTCCTGAAGGGATCTAGACAAGATTCCTAGCTTTTGATCACCTTCCTTCCCTGCCTGCTTGTGTCTTTAGAGATGGAATGTTTCAGCCTAGTCTTGAATTGTACCTATTTGATGTCAAAATAATTATGTTAAAGGCTGGAGCCGTGGTGGTGATGGTGCAGTGGTTAGAATTCAGGATTGCAGGATAATTCAGCTTACTGCCAGGAATTCGATCATCGGCGGCTCAAGGTTGATTCAGCCTTCCATCCTTCCGAGGTCCGTAAAACGAGGACCCAGATTTGTTGGGGGCAAATATGTCGACTCTGTAAACCGCTTAGAGAGGGCTGTAAAGCACGGTGAAGCGGCATATACTGTATAAATCTAAGTGCTGTTGCTATATTTCTGTTTCAAACAGTACCCGATTAATTCTTGGAGCGAGGGCGTTGTTCCTCCACTTCTAAGAGACAATTTGGTTCGTTTCCTCCGGAAGAAGCCAACAACGGATCCCACCCTAGTGGATTCTTTTAATCCAGTTGCTAACCTCACCTTTTGGGGCACAGTGGTTGAGAAGATGGTTGTTCTGTACCAGCCTGCTACCGGCCCTGCAGAAAAGGCAGGGACAACCCCTTTACAAACGGCAAGAGGCTGGAATTACGCCTGCCAAATTTATAGCTACAAAAACAAACAAGACACGAACCAAGAAACAGGAGCTTTAAGAAACACGAACTATCCAAGCGGTTGCCTTCAGCAAACCAGCCCTCCCCACACATTCCCCTTATATAGAGTTCAGGGCGTGGCTTCTCTCTGCCTCCTTCCGAGAAGCCCCATTGCCTTCCTCTGTTTACTCCTAACTGACTGCCTCCTGCGTCGGGCGTCCTTGAACAGGGCCAGCTGTGGGTCATCTTCATCCACGCTGTCAGGCTCACACAGCTGGGTCTCCGTGGTGACCAAGTGGGAGGGGCCTGGCTGAGGGCTCTCCTCAGCAAGATCTTCAACCCCCTCAGCAAGGTCTTCAACAACCCCCTCCTCCTCCTCTGAGTCGTCCGACCCAACTGCCGAACCCACAGGCTGACCCTGAATCACAACAATGGTTTTGCGCATCTTCAGAGGACCTAGGATCCTTTTCCAGTCAGGGTTCAAGATCTGGGTATAGGATGGGGAAAGCATTGTTTGTATTTTTGGATGATCTCTGGCGTGGGCACGATGGGGGTAGTGTCTCCATCCTTGGCAGATTTTGATACCATCAACCATGGTATCCTTCCTTACTGCAGGTAAACATCACAGATGTTCATCATTGAGCTGCCCAAAGTTTTGGGTTGTATAGAACAGGGGTGTCAAACTCAATTTCATTGAGGGCCGCATCAGCATTGTGGTTGCCCTCAAGGGGCCGGGTGGGTAATGGCCAGGGTGGGTGTGGCCTACTGGGTGGGCATGGCTAGAGTGGGTGTGGCCTACTGGGTGGGCGTGGCCAGCTCTACATCGTTCGCATCAAGGGGCCTGGGCAGGAGTGGGGCAGATCTGGGGGTCTCTGGTAGAAGGAGAGTCTCTGGGCCAGGGCCAAGGCAGTGGGGGCCGGTCCCTCACTGTTTCCAGGATGGCTTCGCGGGCCATATGAAACCACTTTGTGGGCTGGATCCGGCCCCTGGGCCTTGTGTTTGACATGTCTGATGTACAGAAGAAGCCCCAAATAGCTCTTTTTTACGTAAAATCTTAAAAGGGCAACATTTCACCCCAGGATTAGGGCTGATTCCAGGGGTGACAGACAGGCTCTACGTCAGGGCTCTTCAAACTTGGCCCTTTTTATGACTTGTGGACTTCAACTCCCAGAATTCCTCAGCCAGCATGCCTGGCTGAGGAATTCTGGGACTTGAAGTCCAAAAGTCATAAAAGGGCCACGTTTGAAGACCCCTGCTCTACTTAACACCCTGACTCCTTCGGAAGCACATTTTGGAGGCTGGAGGAGAGCGTGGCCCAGCCAGGTTAAGCCACCTGCACACCAAGGTATACTTAGAAGAGTTTCAATCTCACGGGACTGGAAAGGCTCAAATACCCGCCGCGTCCTATAACTTTGGGTTAAGACTGCGTCACGGAAATCACCGCACCAAAACAGAAGCGTTTAAGGTGAAACCATGTCCATGATCATCAGATGGCTGGAGTTGCGTGTCCCCCAGCTGGTTTACCTGCCTCACCTTTCCTTCCCAGCAGTCCCTGCGCTCCTCCTGACCCCACAGGAAGTCCTTTGCCAAAAGTACTGCTGGGGCGCAAATCTCGGCTTCTCTTTCTGCCTCCCCCCCCTTTAACACAGCTCTGCATCCCTGTTTTGGGAAAGGGGGTGTTTTGTATTGGCCAAGGAATTTAGCAAGATAGGCTATTGTGGGAAAACTTTTGTAATACTTTACAATATCTTCAGCCCTCGGTATACAGGCAGTCCTCGGCTTACAACCGTCGTGGAACCCAAACTTCCGGTTGCTAAGTGAGAAATTTGTTAAATGGGTTTTGCCCCGTTTTGCTACTTTTCATGCCACAATTCTCCAGTGAATCAGGGAAAGTGGGTGCTCCATCACTGGAGGTTTTTAAGAAGAGGTGCCAGACAGTCACTTGTCTGAGGTGCTATAGGTTCTCCTGCTTGAGCAGGGGGCTGGACTAGAAGACCTCCAAGGTCCCTTCCAGATTCTATTCTATTCTATTCTATTCTATTCTATTCTATTCTATTCTATTCTATTCTATTCTATTCTATTCTATTCTATTCTATTCTATTCTAATTCTTTGTTGTTCTATTCTCTATTCTATTCTGTTCTATTTTCTATTCTATTCTATTCTATTCTATTCTATTCTATTCTATTCTATATATTCTATTCTACTGTACTCTATTTTCCATGTTCTATTCTATTTTATTCTATTCTGTTTTCCATATTCTATTCTATTCTATTCTATTCTATTCTATTCTATTCTATTCTATTCTATTCTATTCTATTCTATTCTATTCTATTCTATTCTATTCTACTCTACTCTACTCTACTCTACTCTACTCTATTCTATTCTATTATTTTCCATATTCTATTCTGTTCTGTTCTGTTCATTAAGTTACTGACACAGTTGTTATAAATGAGCTTGGCTTCCCCATTGATTTTGCTTGTCAGAAGGTCGCAAAAGGGGATCACATGACCCCGGGACGCTGCAACCGTCATAAATATGAGTCAGTGGCCATGCTTCTGAATGTAAATCACGTGACCATGGGGATGCTGCAACGGTCATAGGTGAGAAAAGTGGTCATTTTTTCCCCCAGTGCTGTTGTAACTTTGAACAGTCACTACGTTTTGCCGGTTTCAGGTGTGGCCCGGTATAATAATAATAATAATAATAATAATAATAATAATAATAATAAGAAGAAGAAGAAGAAGAAGAAGAAGAAGAAGAAGAAGAAGAAGAAGAAGAAGAAGAAGAAGAAGAAGAAGAAGAAGAAGAAGAAGAAGAAGTTGGAAGGGACCTTGGAGGTCATCTAGTCCAACCCCCTGCTGGGGCAGGAAACCCTATACCATTTCAGGCAAATGGCTGCCCAGTCTCCTCTTAAAAACCTCCAGTGTTGGAGCATTCACCGCTTCTGGAGGCAGGATGTTCCACAGGTTAATTGTTCTAACTGTCAGGAAGTTTCTCCTTAGTTCTAGGTTGCTTCTCTCCTTGACTAGTTTCCATCCGTTGCTTCTTGTCCTGCTTTCAGGTGCTTTGGAGAATAGCTTGACTCCCTCTTCTTTGGGGCAGCCCCTGAGATACTGGAACACTGCTATCATGTCACCCCTCACCCTCCTCTTCGTTAAACTACACATACCCAATTCCAGCAACCGTTCCCTATATGTTTTAGCCTCCAGTCCCCTGATCATCTTTGTTGCTCTTCTCTGTACTCTTTCTAGAGTCTCGACATCTATCTATCTATCTATCTATCTATCTATCTATCTATCTATCTATCTATCTATCTATCTATCTATAATATATATATTATATCTATAATGTATATATTATATATATATATACATATATATAAAGAAGAGGGAGTCAAGCTGTTCTCCAAAGCACCTGAAGGCAGGACAAGAAGCAGCGGATGGAAACTAGTCAAGGAGAAAAGCAACCTAGAACTAAGGAGAAATTTCCTGACAGTTAGAACAATTAATCAGTGGAACAACCTGCCTCCAGAGGTGGTGAATGCTCCAACACTGGAGGTTTTTAAGAAGAGACTGGACAGCCATCTGCCTGAAATGGTATAGGGTTTCCTGCCTGAGCAGGGGGTTGGACTAGATGACCTCCAAGGTCCCTTCCAACTTTATATTATTATTACATATAATATATATATTATATATATATACATATAATATATATACATATATACATATATATACATATACATATATATACATATACATATATATACATATACATATACACACACACACACACACACACACACACACACACACACACACACACATATATATATATATATATATATATATATATATATATATATATATATATATATATATATATATATATATATATATATATATATATATATATATATATATATATTTTTGTTGTTGTTGTTGTTGTTAGCTGCGAAGTCGTGTCCGACCCATCGCGACCCTATGGACAACATTCCTCCAGGCCTTCCTGTCCTCTACCATCTTCTGGAGTCCATTTAAGCTCACGCCTACTGCTTCAGTGACTCCATCCAGCCACCTCATTCTCTGTCGTCCCCTTCTTCTATTGCCCTCGATCTTCCCCAGCATTAGGCTCTTCTCCAGGGAGTCCTTCCTTCTCATTAGGTGGCCAAAGTACTTGAGTTTTAGCTTCAGGATCTGGCCTTCTAAAGAGCAGTCAGGATTGATCTCCTCTAGGACTGACCGGTTTGATCGCCTTGCAGTCCAAGGGACTCGCAGGAGTCTTCTCCAGCACCACAGTTCAAAGGCCTCAATTCTTTGGCGCTCAGCCTTTCTTATGGTCCAACTTTCACTACCATACATTGCAACTGGAAAGACCATAGCCTTGACTATACGCACTTTTGTTGACAGGGTGATGTCTCTGCTTTTTAGTGTGCTGTCTAGATTTGCCATGGCTTTCCTCCCCAGGAGCAAGCGTCTTTTAATTTCTTGGCTACAGTCCCCATCTGCAGTGATCTTGGAGCCCAGGAAAATAAAATCTGTCACTACCTCCATTTCTTCCCCATCTATTTGCCAGGAATTGAGAGGGCCAGATGCCATGATCTTGGTTTTCTTAATGTTAAGTTTCAACCCAAGTTTTGCACTCTCCTTCTTCACCTGCAACAAGAGGCTCTTTAGTTCTTCTTCACTTTCTGCCATTAGAGTGGTATCATCTGCGTATCTTAGATTGTTGATATTTCTTCCGGCAATCTTAATTCCAACTTTTGATTCATCTAGCCCTGCCTTTCTCATGATGTGCTCTGCATATAAGTTAAATAGGCAGGGCGACAGTATACAGCCTTGCCGGACTCCTTTCCCAATTTTGAACCAATCAGTGGTTCCGTGTCCAGTTCTCACTGTTGCTTCTTGACCCGCATATAGGTTTCTCAAGAGCCCAATAAGATGGTCTGGTACTCCCATCTCTTTAAGAACTTGCCACAGTTTGTTATGATCCACACAATCAAAGGCTTTAGCATAGTCAATGAAGCAGAAGTAGATGTTTTTCTGGAACTCCCTAGCTTTCTCCATGATCCAGCGTATGTTGGCAATTTGATCTCTAGTTCCTCTGCCTCTTCGAAATCCTGCCTGCACTTCTGGTAGTTCTCGATCCACATACTGCTGAAGTCTAGCTTGTAGGATTTTAAGCATGACTTTACTAGCATGAGAAATGAGTGCAATGGTGCGATAGTTTGAACATTCTTTGGCACTGCCTTTCTTAGGAATTGGAATGTAAACTGATCTTTTCCAATCCTGTGGCCACTGTTGAGTTTTCCAAATTTGCTGGCAAATTGAGTGTAGCACTTTTACTGCATTGTCTTTTAAGATTTTGAATAGCTCAGCTGGAATACTGTCACCTCCACTAGCTTTGTTGTTGCTCAGCTTTTCTAAGGCCCACTTCACTTCACATTCTAGGATGTCTGGCTCGAGGTCAGTGACCACCTCATTGTGATTATCAGGGACGTTAAGCTCATTCTTGTATAGTTCTTCTGTGTAATTTTGCCACCTCTTCTTAATCTCTTCTGCCTCTGTTAGGTCCCTGCCATTTTGGTCCTTTATCATGCCCATTTTTGCATTAAACGTTCCCTTCATTTCTCTAATTTTCTTGAAAAGATCTCTGGTCCTCCCTATTCTATTGTTTTCTTCTATTTCTTTGCACTGTTCATTTAAGAAGGCATTCTTATCTCTTCTAGCTATTCTCTGGAATTCTGCATTCAATTGCGTGTATCTTTCTTTTTCTCCCTTGCCTTTCGCTTCCCTCCTTTCCTCAGCTATTTGCAAAGCTTCCTCAGACAGCCATTTTGCTTTCTTGCATTTCTTTTTCTTTGGGATGGTTTTGGTTGCTACCTGTTGTACAATGTCACGAACCTCTGTCCATAGTTCTTCAGGCACTCTGTCTATCAGATCTAATTCCTTAAATCTATTTGTCACCTCTACTGTATATTCAACAGGGATATGATTTAATTCATACCTGACTGGCCTAGTGCTTTTCCCTACTTTCTTCAGTTTAAGCCTAAACTTTGCAAGGAGAAGCTCATGGTCTGAGCCACAGTCAGCTCCTGGTCTTGTTTTTACTGACTGTATAGAGCTTCTCCATCTTTGGCTGCAGAGCATATAGTCAATCTGATTTCTGTGTTGACCATCTGGTGATGTCCATGTGTAGAGCCGTCTCTTGGGTTGTTGGAAAAGAGTGTTTGCTATGACCATCGTATTCTCTTGACAGAATTCTATCAGCCTGTGCCCTGCTTCATTTTGCACTCCAAGGCCAAACTTGCCTGTTATTCCAGTTATCTTTTGGCTTCCTACTTTAGCATTCCAATCCCCCATGATGATAAGAACATCATTTTTTGGTGTTAGTTCTATAAGGTGCTGTAGTGCTTCATAGAACTGGTCAATTTCATCCTCTTCAGCACTGGTGGTTGGGGCATAGACTTGGACTACTGTGATATTGAATGGTTTGCCTTGGATTCGAACTGAGATCATTCTGTCATTTTGAGGATTGTATCCCAGTATTGCTTTTCCTACTCTTTTATTGACTATGAAGGCTACTCCATTTCTTCTGAAGGATTCTTGCCCACAGTAGTATACCTGATGGTCATCTGAATTAAATTCACCCATTCCTGTCCATTTTAGTTCGCTGATACCTAAGATGTCAATGTTCAGTCTTGTCATCTCTTGTTTGACCACGTCCAGTTTTCCTTGATTCATGGATCTTACATTCCAGGTTCCTATGGAGAAAAAATCTTTACAGCATCGGACTTTCCTTTCACCACCAGACACATCCACAGCTGAGCGTCCTTTCGGCTTTGGCCCAGTCGCTTCATTCTTTCTGGCGCTACTAGTACTAGCCCTCTGCTCTTCCCCAGTAGCATATTGGACGCCTTCCGACCTGAGGGGCTCATCTTCCAGCGTCATATCGTTTTGCCTTTTGGTACTGTCCATAGGGTTTTCATGGCAAAGATACTGGAGTGGGTTGCCATTTCCTTCTCCAGTGGATCACGTTTTGTCAGAACTCTCTGCTATGACCTTTCCGTCTTGGGTGGCCCTGCACGGCATAGCTCATAGCTTCATTGAATTACGCAAGCCCCTTCGCCACGACAAGGCAGTAATCCATGAAGGGGATATATATATATATATATATATATATATATATATATATATATATATATATATATATATATATATATATATGCAAATTATTCAAATTGCTAATAAAGAATTTGGGAGGCTAAGATGATCATTTCGAACTATTTTATGTTCTCATCAGTTAGTCATACCCTTTATCTGAGATTCGAACCCGGGCTGATTGTATATCAGGGAGTGTTTTAACCTCCTGAGCCACGGGGTTCTTTCTCTCTTATATTAGCTGGAAGGCAAGGCAAATGTATGTTTAAGTATTTGTCAAGGCTTTTTGAATGGACCTTGCTAATTAACTCTTTCATTCCTGTTTTGGCCCGGCTCAGAGCTTATCCACAGGAACTAGTCAACTTATGACAGCTCATTATTTGTGCAAATTATTCAAATTGCTAATAAAGAATTTGGGAGGCTAAGATGATCATTTCGAACTATTTTATGTTCTCATCAGTTAGTCATACCCTTTATCTGAGATTCGAACCCGGGCTGATTGTATATCAGGGAGTGTTTTAACCTCCTGAGCCACGGGGTTCTTTCTCTCTTATATTAGCTGGAAGGCAAGGCAAATGTATGTTTAAGTATTTGTCAAGGCTTTTTGAATGGACCTTGCTAATTAACTCTTTCATTCCTGTTTTGGCCCGGCTCAGAGCTTATCCACAGGAACTAGTCAACTTATGACAGCTCATTATTTGTGCAAATTATTCAAATTGCTAATAAAGAATTTGGGAGGCTAAGATGATCATTTCGAACTATTTTATGTTCTCATCAGTTAGTCATACCCTTTATCTGAGATTCGAACCCGGGCTGATTGTATATCAGGGAGTGTTTTAACCTCCTGAGCCACGGGGTTCTTTCTCTCTTATATTAGCTGGAAGGCAAGGCAAATGTATGTTTAAGTATTTAAACATAGTATTTAGGTTAAAACACTCCCTGATATACAATCAGCCCGGGTTCGAATCTCAGATAAAGGGTATGACTAACTGATGAGAACATAAAATAGTTCGAAATGATCATCTTAGCCTCCCAAATTCTTTATTAGCAATTTGAATAATTTGCACAAATAATGAGCTGTCATAAGTTGACTAGTTCCTGTGGATAAGCTCTGAGCCGGGCCAAAACAGGAATGAAAGAGTTAATTAGCAAGGTCCATTCAAAAAGCCTTGACAAATACTTAAACATACATTTGCCTTGCCTTCCAGCTAATATAAGAGAGAAAGAACCCCGTGGCTCAGGAGGTTAAAACACTCCCTGATATACAATCAGCCCGGGTTCGAATCTCAGATAAAGGGTATGACTAACTGATGAGAACATAAAATAGTTCGAAATGATCATCTTAGCCTCCCAAATTCTTTATTAGCAATTTGAATAATTTGCACAAATAATGAGCTGTCATAAGTTGACTAGTTCCTGTGGATAAGCTCTGAGCCGGGCCAAAACAGGAATGAAAGAGTTAATTAGCAAGGTCCATTCAAAAAGCCTTGACAAATACTTAAACATACATTTGCCTTGCCTTCCAGCTAATATAAGAGAGAAAGAACCCCGTGGCTCAGGAGGTTAAAACACTCCCTGATATACAATCAGCCCGGGTTCGAATCTCAGATAAAGGGTATGACTAACTGATGAGAACATAAAATAGTTCGAAATGATCATCTTAGCCTCCCAAATTCTTTATTAGCAATTTGAATAATTTGCACAAATAATGAGCTGTCATAAGTTGACTAGTTCCTGTGGATAAGCTCTGAGCCGGGCCAAAACAGGAATGAAAGAGTTAATTAGCAAGGTCCATTCAAAAAGCCTTGACAAATACTTAAACATATATATATATATATATATATATATATATATATATATATATATATATATATATATATATATATATATATATATATATATATATATATATATATATATATATATATATATATATATATATATATATATATTTTCTAATCGTCACCTCCATATTTGTACTTTCCGTTTACAAAGGGTAAGTAACCCAAGAATTTATTTTACAGATATTTTCCTGCTAGACTGCTAGATGAAAAACTCTGCACCACCAGGAATTTTACCATCTCTTTGGACCAGAACCGAAAAGCTTCGCGCTTCTCGGTCTAATTGCCAAGGGGCGTGGCTGCCTGGAGGAGGCGGAGCCCGAGAGGAGCCCCGAAGCCCCGCCCCCATCGCTACTGTATTCCCCGGGAATCTCCCGAGGTTGGATCCTTCGAAGGAGGCTTCTCAGCCCCGCTTACGGCCAGGTAGGGCTCGGTCTCCTCCCGCCAGGAGAGCTTTTCCCCGCCAGCAGAAAGGTAGCTGCGGATCCGCCTCCTCTTCGTCCTGCAGGGATTTCCTTGGGGAGATTCGGCTCTGGCGTCGCCTGCGGGGAGCGGATCCCTCCCTTCCCTCCAGGGAGGCAAAGGGGGATCCCTCCCCGGGCTGGATCTGCGCCCTCCTCGCCCGGCCCCTTAGGCTCCCCGCGGGGCTCCGGGTGGATCCGGGAAGGAGCTTTTGGGGCAGATGCTTTCAGAAGGTCTCTCTGCGGTCCGTTTGAGCAGCAAGTCTCTGGACGTCGGTTTCTCTCCATTTCTGCAAGTGCAAAGTCCCTCTGGAGATCCTCCGTCATGCAGGTCACACGCTTTTTTTTTCTTCTTTTTTTTTAAACGGCAACTTTATTTTATTTATTTTTATTTTAATCCCATTTATATCCCGCCCTTCTCCGAAGACTCAGGGCGGCTTACAATCTAAGAAGCACAAATCAATGTGCTTAGCAATAGCCTTCATTCTATGTATATGCCTGCTTATTAGGGCTTTCACACACACACCCCAAACGGCATTATTACAAAGTCAGTTTATTGCCCCCCAACAATCTGTGTTGGAATAACCATGATCTCTCTGTTCCTATACACGAAGCTGGCTAGTACTTTTCTAGCGTGGAAAGTCTTCAGTGAATCATGAATAAGGAAGTAAACCAGGAGTCTACAAACGTAGCGACTTTAAAACCAGTGGACTTCAACTCCCAGAATTCCTCAACCAGCCATGAGGTCTGAAGAATTCTGGGAGTTGAAGTCCACAAGTCTTTAAAGTGCCGCGTTTGAAGACCCCTGAAGTAAACAAAGAAACCTAGGAGAGATGTCATTGGCTACAGCCATATAAGGGCATCATCACAGAATTCTTTCACACCATTGGCTATTTCGTGTCAGGCCAATTCTGACGCCTCCTGCAGGTGATTGGTCATGACTGTATTTGAATCTACTATTAACACCAATGTGTCCTTTCAGGATAGGTTTGGAAGAGCACGTGTGTACTTAAATCATGCAGGATTGGCAGGATGTAACCGTGTAATCATGATTGGTTCATTTGAACTATAAATGAACGAGGTCCGCCGCTCCTCGTGGTTCGGTGTTCATCCCAGGAGCAGCGGGGCCCTCACCCCGAGAGATCTCTTGTGTCCTTCTTTCATGGGCGCCAACCCTGGGCGGGAGCAGCCCCTACCCAGCTTCACCAGCAGCTAATGATTCTCAACCCGGCTGTTCACAAGCAGCAGGTTCCCAGCAACTGGTGACCCCGATGTGATTCTGCGGAATACGTCCTCAGCCGCCCATTCTCATTCCCAAGACGGGTGGCTGCGACTCGTCCTCGTCCGTCGCTAGACCCAGGACTTCTGGTGAGTATGGGCGGAAAATTCTCTCAACAGCAGACAGCGCATCTGCAGGAGTTGAGGGAATTCATTGATAATGGCAGGAAATTGGCTGCTTTTAAAACAGGCAAACAACCTCCCCCGGTGAAAAAGAGAGACTTAATTCGGCTTCTTTCTTACGTGTGGGAGCAATGCCCAAAATATCCTGAAAGGGGATCCCTCAAATTGGCGACGTGGACCCAATTGGGAGAATATTTTCATGAGACCCTTAGGGCTCCGGTAAAAATTTTAAACTTGTGGAGGATCGTAATGGAATGTTTAACTCTCCACTATGCATGTTTTAACCAGGTAGGAGGGACGGGCGGGACATTGGCCTTCTCCGTGCCGCCCCCACCCTATGAAAAATCAGAGAAACTTCCTCCTACTCCTAAACCCCCTCCTCCCCCCTTCCCTCCTCCTCCTCTTTCAGATCTCCCTCCGGAGAAACTTCCTCCCACCTCTTCTCTTTGCCCTGCTCTGCCTGTCCCTCCCTCTGCTCCAAAAGCCTCTGAGCTTGTTGCCATCACTATTTCTAAACCTCCTCCTCCTCCCTTCCCTACTCCTCCTCCTTCAGATCTCCCTCCTCCCCGCCCCACTCAAGGGGCACCTTTTGTTCACTCTATGCTTGCAGCTCCTGCCTCTGGGATGTTAGATCCAGAGGATTTAGAAGCTTGTGCTACCTATTCTGTCACTTTTGTAGTTCCTCAGGCTGCTGCGGCTGCCGTGACTCCCGTTGTTGCTGCTGCTGGCGGGGCTGCGGCTGGCGAGGCAGCCACTGCTACCCCCCCACCAGCTCCACCCGCACTCCCTGTTTATGCTCCTCTGACTCCAAAAATTATTATGGAGATTAAAGCTGCTGTGACTCAATATGGCCTTCATTCTAAATACACTCTCGGCCTGATCACAGGTTTGAGTCACCTTGGCGCTCATATGACCATCGCTGATTATCGCATGCTGTTTGACATGATTTTAACCCCATTTCAAAACGTCGTTTGGTCATCAGAGTATGCCAAGCAAATCCAAATTTTAGAATGGAGAGGTCTTCCCCAAGATGTAACCAAAGAGCAACTATTGGGGGCAGGCCGATTCCAAAATTTGGACAATCGACTTCAAATGAGCCAAGCTGGCTTTCCTTTAATCGCACAAGCTGCCATGGCTGCGCTCAGGAAAGTCGATGACTCTGGCAGAACACCCACCCAGACATTTACTAAGATCCAGCAAGGACCAAACGAAAGTTATCAAGACTTCATCAGTCGTTTGACGACTGCTCTAGAAAGACAAATTGACAACGTTCAGGCTCGAGATGAACTTCTGCTCAAATTCGCTTTTGAAAATGCAAACAAAGATTGTCAGAAAGTGCTTCAGGCGATCGCAAACAAGCCTGGGGTTACTGTGGCTGAAATGTTGGAGCAATGCCGCATTGTTGGCACCATCACCTACTCCATGGAAGCACTGGCATCAGCCATAGTCACTGGCTTTTCTACCCAGGGGAAACTCCAAAAGGGGTCCCGCCTGGGCGGAAATTGCTTTAACTGTGGTAAGCCAGGCCATTTCAAATCTCAATGTAGAGCCCCCGGCGGAGGTGCTTCCAAATCAGGCAACCAATCGGCTAAACCGAAAACGGTGTGCCCCCGCTGCAAAAAGGGGTTCCATTGGGCCAATCAATGCCGCACCTCTTCTGGCTCCCGGCAGGGAAACTAGAGGAGGGGTAGTCAGCCAGCCCGACACCCAAGGCTGACATTTCTATTCCTCTTAATGCTTCTAACCCCTCTGAACTTTTCACTGATTCTCTTTTTCATTCTCCTCCCGATTCTCATAGTCGCCTCCGAGGAGGTTGCAATTAATGTTCCTGGCTTAGTCTATTTTCTGCCTCCTGAACCCGATCCTAAACGCCCTTTACCTCCTCAAGGCCCACTCCTGGTTTTTCCAGTGCGCGATCTTATTGCCAGGGGAATTCTAGCCTCCCCATTTTTGCGAGACTCTCGTGACTTTTCCTCTGTTGCAATGGCGGTTACCGGAAACACGGCCACATCCTATTTTTGTTGCTCACCTTCGTAGTCATCAGCCTTTCCCAGGTTTTTTGCAAGAGGGAAACAGTGTTGCAGATCAGGTTGCCTCCGGACCTTCGGCCTGTTCTTTGCAACCTCCTCACCCCCTGGGAAAGTCATTCATATTTTCATCAAAATTCCAAAGCTTTGGCCGAAGCAGTTTGGCATCACCGCTGCAGAAGCAATTGCAATTCGCCAGCAACGTCCAACATGCAGCAAACAAGCAACTGCAATCCCTATGGGTGTTAATCCAAGGGGATTGGAGCCTTGCCAAATTTGGCAAATGGATGTCACACAATATGCACCATTTTCCCCATGGAAGTATTTGCATGTTTCAATTGATACTTTTATCATATTCGGACCTTTGCAATGCTGGGATGTCCAAAAGAACTCAAAACAGATAATGGCCCTGCCTATAGCAGTCAAGCCATGGCAGAATTTTGTCATCATTGGCAAATAACACACAAATTTGGAATTCCATATAATAGCCAAGGCCAAGCCTTGGTGGAAAGGGCTAACCAAACCTTGAAACATGCATTAGATCGTTATAAAAATCAGAACGGGGGAAAACGAAATCCCAACCTCCCAGCAGTGCAAGAAACTCTTAACCTTTGCGTCTACACTCTGAACTTTTCAAACTTGACTGGCCATCCCTTAACCACAGCCGCAGAGCGGCATTTTTCATCTCCAGTTGCAGATCAGCCTAAACCCAAAGTGTGGTATCGCCAACTTCCAGACCTAACTTGGAAAGGCCCTGCAGACCTTCTCACCTGGGGCAGAGGCTACGCTGCAGTCCAGCTACCAGACAAAGTGCTGTGGATCCCAGGTCGCCACGTTCGTCCGTATCATGCCTCCACAAACACAACTGCAGAACCCATTAAAGATGACAGCATGGTTTGTGATTTTTTTCAGCTTTGTTCTTACACCACTGACTGATGCCACTAAAACACAATTCCATCTGAAAGCTTACCCCAGACGTCAACTCCACTTCACCAGCTATCCCATCCCGTTCTTTACAATGACTCACACCTTTGACATTGCTTCCAGTCAAAAATGACTCTTTTCACACTGTTTTTGCCCCATCGCATGGACCCAGAAGGAACAACCTATTGTTAACAACGAGTCTACCATCCTCATCCACGTCGCCACTATACTCAGACTGAGGGACAATGTGAACTCTGTAGCTCATGTTCCTGTCCAAACTTGAAATGGTTTCAACTTTCAGGAATTATTTGGCTCCTGGTTTCCCAAAGTACCTGGTTTACAAGCTATTGTAGCTTTAATTGGTATGATTCTATTAGGATGCATTGTTTACCTTGTGTCTATCCTATCTTTATCAAAAGTATTACTAACAGTATCCTATCTTTATCAAAAGTATTACTAACAGTATCCTATCTTTATCAAAAGTATTACTAACAGTATCCTATCTTTATCAAAAGTATTACTAACAGTATTTCTTTGATAGCTGAACAGAGAGCTGTTAAACAAATTAATTCTTTATGGTACAGTAAGTATCAATCCCTTCCCCAGGAGGATTCAGAAGAGCCTAATGCTCAATTTGAACTAGAGACTCCTTTGTCTCCTAAAAGAGGAAAATAAAAATGCCTTTTGGGCTTGTTCGCCTCTTGACTCTCCCGAAGGTGCGTCTCTAAAGAGCCCATCCCTCCTCAACTTTGAAGCGGAACATACAAATTCTGCATTTAAAACAAAAACGGAGGAGATGTTGGAATAACCATGATCTCTGTTCCTATACATGTAGCTGGCTAGTACTTTTCTGGCTAATACTTTTCTACCATGGAAAGTCTTCAGTGAACCATGTGTAAGGAAGTAAGTCATAAACCCAGAAAACAAAGGAACCTAGGAGAGGCCATTTGGCTACAGCCAGATAAGGGCATAATCACAGTATTCCTTCACACCATTGGCTATTCCATTTAAGGCAAATTCTGACGCCTCCTGCAAATGATTGGTCATTACTGTATTTGAATCTACCTCTAACACCTATGTCCTTTTAGGATAGTTTAGAAGAACACATGTGTAACCATGATTGGTCAATTTGAATAATAATAAAATGTGATTGGTTGCTTTTGCTATAAATAAACAAGGTCCACTGCTCCTCGTGGTTCAGTGTTCAGTGTCCAGTGTTCAGTGTGCATCCCAGGAGCAGCGGGGCCCTTTCCCCGAGAGATCTCTGTGTCCTTCTTTCATGGGCGCCAACCCTGGGCGGGAGCAGCCTCTGCCCAGCTTCACCAGCAGCTAATTTCTCAACCCGGCTGCAGCAGCAGCAGCATCCCAGCAACAGCAGCATCCCTGCAAAAGACCTTTGAAGCAGGTGTAAATTACTCAAGATGTTCAGTAAGTCTAAGCAATAAAAATGTGTAATTTAAAAATCCCGGCAGTCTTTGATATATAGAACATTGTTACTTAATGCTTACATTATTGTGCCTTTGGTTGGATTTTCATCCTTGCTAAGAGGAAATGAGGTTACCCTTAATAGTATTTTTTTTTCCTTAACACAGGGGTGTCAAACACAATTTCATGGAGGGCCGCATCAGCACTGCGGTTGCCCTCAATGGGCCGGGTGGGTATGGCCTGGGTGGGCGTGGCCTACTGGGTGGGCGTGGCTAGAGTGCATATGGCCTACTGGGTGGGCATGGCCAACTCTACATCATTGGCACCAAGGGTGCCTATGGGGGCCTGGACAGGAGTGGGACAGATCTGAGGGTCCCTGGCAGATGGAGGGTCTCTGGGCCAGGGCCAAGGCAGTGGGGCCCGTTCCCTCACTGTTTCCAAGATGGCTTCGCGGGCCGCATGAAACCACTTCGCGGGCCGGATCCGGCCCCCAGGCCTTGTGTTTGACATGTCTGCCTTAACATTACTTCCATATTTATACTTTCAGTGGTAGGATCAGTAAGAAAAGAATGGAACTGATTTTAAAACATTTTCCTGGTCGCTAAAAGCTTTCCCAACCAGGAATTTTAACATGTCTTCGGACGTGAGATACACAACAGAAGACGAAGGGAACGAAATCTCAGGTTAAATCTTTCAGGGAGACGTAGTGATTGTGAAAGAGGTTTTTATGACCGAAGGTAGATCTTTCCTGGCTGCAGTCAAACGTTCCCAAACAGTTTCCCTCTAATCCTTCAATTCGAAGGTCAACTGGGCTACAATTTCTAACTTCTCTAGAACGGAAACCCCCCCCGGGAGAAAATTCATGGGTCCCGACTGAGTTCATGGCCAACATCTCTCTTGACAAAGAGGCTGAGATGTCAACAGTGATGCCACGTAAATGAGTCTTTTTTTGTGTGTGTGTGTCCTGGAAGAAGCATTAGAAAAATAGGGTTACTTGTTGATGACACAAATGATGGGAATAGAATTGTGATATAGGCAGATCTTCACAAGGTGCCAAACTGAAAGAAATCAGCCAGGGCACATTCAACAAAAGCAAAGGAAAAGAAGTTGTCAGCAAAAGGAATATACATGTGATAAATGTCAGCCCAGGAAGAGGACAACAGGATGCATATGTCTGGGTCAAGATAAAAATACTAACGGCTTAGCACAGCTACTTACTTGTTAGCTTGCAAGTTAAGGGGAAGTAGGGCAAAAGTCAGAGGCCTTAGCTTTGAGAGCTCTGCCACAGCCTAAACCAGGGGTCTTCAAACTTGGCCCTTTTATGACTTTTGGACTTCAACTCCCAGAATTCCCCAGCCAGGCATGCTGGCTAAGGAATTCTGGGAGTTAAAGTCCACAAGTCATAAAAGGGCCAAGTTTGAAGACCCCTGGCCTAAACCAAAGTTACAATCCTTCAGGCCATCAGACCTTCTGTCCCACCCTTGGGTTGACCGGTCACACCTGAGTTAGTCCCTGATTCTGCATTGCCTCAATGGAAACTGTCAGGATGATGATTTAAAGGCTAAACAGCTTGTGTAATTATGTAAAGGTGTAATGTAATGTGGATGATGCAATAATATGTGTAATATATTTATTTTATTTTTATTTATTTTATTAGACTTATATACCGCCCTTCTCCCGTAGGACTCAGGGCGGTTCACAAGGATTTTTTTAAAACCATGCAACGTTACAAAAATTAAAAACAATTAAAATAATTACACTAACCTTGAAATATAACACAATTACAATTAAAAATACAATTAAAACCCCAGTTAATACTCTCAGTCTAGGCCAGAAAGCTCGAAGAGCCAGGTCTTCAGGTCCCGGCGGAATGAGCGAAGGTCAGGGGCGGTCCTAAGCTCTGCAGGCAGCTGGTTCCAAAGGGAAGAGAAGGCCACAGAGAAGGCCCTCCCCCTGGGTGTTACCCGCCGGCAATCTTTTACCGGTGGCACCCTGAGAAGACCCTCCCTGTGGGAGCGCACAGGACGAAGGGAGCTTGAAGGGAGCAGGTGTTCCCTCAAATATCCCAGACCCAAGCCATTTGTTGTTGTTGTTAGTTGCGAAGTCATGTCCGACCCATCGCGACCCTATGGACAATGTTCCTCCAGGCCTTCCTGTCCTCTACCATCTTCTGGAGTCCATTTAAGCTCACTCCTACTGCTTCAGTGACTCCATCCAGCCACCTCATTCTCTGTCGTCCCCTTCTTCTATTGCCCTCAGCCTTTCTCAGCTTTAGGCTCTTCTCCAGTGAGTCTTTCCTTCTCATTAGGTGGCCAAAGGATTTGAGTTTCAGCTTCAGGATCTGGCCTTCTAAGGAGCAGTCAGGGTTGATCTCCTCTAGGACTGACCGGTTTGATCGCCTTGCAGTCCAAGGGACTCGCAGGAGTCTTCTCCACCACCACAGTTCAAAGGCCTCAATTCTTTGGCGCTCAGCCTTTCTTATGGTCCAGCTTTCACTGCCATACATTGCAACTGGGAAGACCATAGCCTTGACTATACGCACTTTTGCTGACAGGGTGATATCTCTGCTTTTTAGTGTGCTGTCTAGATTTGCCATGGCTTTCCTCCCCAGGAGCAAGCGTCTTTTAATTTCTTGGCTGCAGTCCCCATCTGCAGTGATCTTGGAGCCCAGGAAAATAAAATCTGTCACTACCTCCATTTCTTCCCAATCTATTTGCCAGGAATTGAGAGGGCCGGATGCCATGATCTTGGTTTTCTTAATGTTTAGTTTCAACCCAAGTTTTGCACTCTCTCTCTTCACTCACAACAAGAGGCTCTTTAGTTCCTCCTCACCAAGCCATTTAAACCACATTTAATCACAAACCACTGTTTACTTTATTTACTCCTGGATTACCTCAACGCAATAAGACTGTGCATGGCCTGATACAAACACGGTGAAGATTTTTTTTCAGTTTTCTCGATCCAGTTTGCCCTCTCCCTGCTGTGTCCCTGTTGAATTTCTGCCTTGCTGATTTCTTCCATTCTGGCAGCAGGTTCTTCCCGAATTACAGTTCTATCCCCATTATTTTCTATTATCAAGAAATAATCCTATTTTTTTCCCCTAATGCCTCTTTGCAGGACATTTATACATAGGTTCAGCATTTTGCTAAGCCATTTGAAATTAAAAAAAAAATAAACCTGTGAATAGGACGGGAGTGGCGGTGTCCCGGTTCATGTCAATCGACACCTGAGACAGTTTGATGTGCTGTAATGGTTAAGGCACCAGTCGAGAAACTGGGGCTTTTAGTCCTGCCTCAGGCACAAAGCCAGCCAGCTGGATTGCTTTCGATGGGCTGGATGCCAAAACAAAGCAAGATTAGGCATACACTTCAAAACAGACCAGGAAGCCTGTACTTGCGGAGTTTGTCTGGCAAGACCAAAGAATGCTTATTCACAGGGAATATGTACATACATGTAAAACTTGTAAGCAAACATTGTGTGGAGAGGAAGTCTGTCACATTTTCTCCCTTTAAATTTGTTATGTCTCCCTCCTGTGCAAAGAAGGCTGCTGCTGGGCTCCAAGGACGGGTGCCACTCTCCGAGAGGGAGGAAAACAGCTCTACATCCAGTTCGGTTTGTAAGTCCCATTCCAATGAGCCACATAAATTAAATTTATCTGATAAGGTGCCTGCGAATGAGTTACTGACTGGAACAGATTGTCTGTTTGCAATATAATCTTCCATTTTCTGCTGCTTCAAAGGCTTGGATAAACTCTCTGCTTGCAGAGTGCTGTCTCTTCCTTCATTTCCCCATTCAGGTTTGTTAAAAACAGGTTTAAAAATAAGTTTAAAACTAGGTTTTAAAAGGTTAGAATGGGTTAAAAAGGGGTTTAAAAAGTTAAAAAGGGGTAGGTGAAAAATACAGTATTAAAAGAGGTTAAAAAGCTAAAATAAAAATAAAGTAAAATAAAATAAAACTTTTACTTTTGGAGGAGCTCTTTACAGCCTTTGCTGCCTGTCCACCATCTTGGCTCCAATATATATACCTGTAAAGCTTGTAAATACTGTGTGGTTAGAAAGCTGATAAGGGACGCGGTGACTCAGTGGGTTAGGACGCTGAGCTTGTCAATCAGAAGGTTGGCAGTTTGGCGGGTCGAATCCTGAGTGCCACGTAACAACTCTAGGGGCCGGTGCTCATCTCCGTTTCAAAAGCCGAAGAGCCAGCGCTTGTCCGAGGACCTCTCCGTGGTCATGTGGCCGGCATGACTAGACACCAAAGGCGCACGGAACGCTGTTACCTTCCCACTGGAGTGGTCCCTATTTTTCTACTTGCATTTTTCCATGCTTTCGAACTGCTAGGTTGGCAGAAGCTGGGACGAATAACAGGTGCTCACTCTGTTACGCGGCACTCGGGATTCGACCCGCCAAACTGCCTGCCTTCTGATTGACAAGCTCAGCGTCCTAACCCACTGAGTCACCGTGTCCCTTTTTCATTAAACTAGACCTACTCAATTCCAGCAACCGTTCCTTGTATGTTTTAGCCTCCAGTCCCCCAATCATCTTTGTTGCTCTTCTCTGTACCCTTTCTAGAGTCTCAACATCGTTTTTACATCGTGGTGACCAAAACTGGATGCAGTATTCCAGGTGTGGCCTTACCAAAGCATTGTAAAGAAGGGGTTCAGATGTTGCTACAGCTATATTGCTCTGAACCTTTGCGCAAATAAATCAAACTTCTTTTGATTCCGGGGTCTGAGTCTCTTGATTCTGCAACACCGGTGAGGCAGGCCATAAAGAAAGAGATAAAGAATGCATAAAAAGCCTGCATGACCTAAAAGTGAGGTAGGACATAAAAGCGAGGCATAAAGAAAATGCGTGTATTAGTTTGAAGAAGAACAAGGAAATGGAGAATGCCAAACCACAAGTTCAACTGTTGCTCACACCTCGTAGGCCAGCAGAGAGTTCAGTTACAGCTAACCACATATGTCTCGCTTGTAGCTAACCACAAATGGAAGGCCGGAAACGTAGACGCTTAGCAAGACACCTGTGACCTTTGCCAGAGACAAGGTTGCAAGACATTTAGCTACAATTTAGCATCGCTAAGGGGGGGACTAGGGGTGAGCCAGAAGGGGCCTAGAACTCGTGTAACCAATCAGAACTCGTAAGTTACATTTCCGTGTTTTGCTACTTTCGAAGACTAATATATGTCCTTGCTTTTCATTGAAAAGGTGTTCAGACATCGATATTGCTTTTTGCTCTGAGCCTTTTGCACAAAATAAAACAAACTTCTTATAATAATAATAATAATAATAATAATAATAATAATAATAATAATAATAATAATAATATTAATAATTTGGAAGGGACCTTGGAGGTCATCTAGTCCAACCCCCTGCTCAGGCAGGAAACCCTACCCCATTTCAGACAAATGGCTGTCCAGTCTCTTCTTAAAAACTCCCAGTGTTGGAGCATTCGCCGCTTCTGGAGGCAGGTTGTTCCACTGGTTAATTGTTCTAACTGTCAGGAAGTTTCTCCTTAGTTCTAGGTTGCTTCTCTCCTTGACTAGTTTCCATCCGTTGCTTCTTGTCCTGCTTTCAGGTGCTTTGGAGAATAGCTTGGCTCCCTCTTCTTTGTGGCAGGGATCTTTGATTCCGGGATCTGAGTCTCTTGATTCTGCAACATCTGAATCTCTTGATTCTGCAACACTGGGACACTGCAACCGTTATAAATCTGAGCCTGTTGTCCAGTGGTCTGAATTCTGAACAGGTGACCATGAGTAGGCTTGAAATGGTTTTATTTATTTATTTATTTATTTATTTATTTATTTATTTATTTATTTATTTATTTATTTATTTATTTAATTTCCATTTATATCCCGCCCTTCTCCGAAGACTCAGGGCGGCTTACAAGCTTAGCACTATTTATTTATTTATTTATTTATTTATTTATTTATTTATTTATTTATTTATTTATTTAGGGACTTATATGCCGCCCTATCTCCCGAAGGGCTCAGGGTGGCTAACAACAATAAAATACAAATAAATACAAATATTAAAAAAAAAATAAACTATCACAAAGCCCCACTAAAACCAATTAAAAACATTAAAAACATAATTAAAAACCCTTATCATCAGTCCAGGTCGGCCTGTTGGAAAAGGTATGTCTTGAGGTCACAACGAAAGGACCAGAGATCAGGGGCTATCCGGAGCTCCAGGGGAGCTGATTCCACAAGACAGGTGCCCCCACATAGAAGGCCCTCCCCCTGAGCACACAGGGCGATGGGAAGTCGTTCCTGGCAGCAGACGGTCCTGCAAGTAACCCGGGCCTAAGCCATGTAGGGCTTTATAGGTAAGAACCAGGTTGTGTGAAAAAGGGTCGTAAGTCATTTTATAATAATAATAATAATAATAATAATAATAATAATAATAATAAGAAGAAGAAGAAGAAGAAGAAGAAGAAGAAGAAGAGGAGGAGGAGGAGGAGGAGGAGGAGGAGGAGGAGGAGGAAGAGGAAGAGGAAGATGAAGTAGTAGTTGGAAGGGACCTTGGAGGTCATCTAATCCAACTTCCTGCTCAGGCAGGAAACCCTATACCATTTCGGACAAATGGCTGTCCAGTCTCTTCTTAAAAACCCCCAGTGTTGGAGCATTCACCACCTCTGGAGGCAGGTTGTTCCACTGGTTAATTGTTCTAACTGCAACTCTGAGGCTTCAGCTGGTGCAGAATGCAGCCGCGCGAGTTGTGATGGGGGTTTCCCGATACTCCCATGTAACACCTCTGCTCCGCGAGCTGCATTGGCTTCCGGTTGCCCTCCAGGTGAGATTCAAGGTGCTGGTGATGACCTATAAAGCCCTAAATGGCTTGGGTCCGGACTATCTAAGGGAACACCTGCTGCCGGCATCAAGCTCCCTTCGTCCAGTGCGCTCCCACAGGGAGGGCCTTCTCAGGGTGCCGCCGGTAAGAGATTGCCGGCGGATAACACCCAGGGGGAGGGCCTTCTCTGTGGGTGCGCCTGCCCTCTGGAACCAGTTGCCCGTAGAGCTTAAACCTGCCCCTGACCTTCGTTCATTCCGCCGGGACCTGAAGACCTGGCTCTTTGAGCTTTCCAGCCAGGACTGAGAATTTTAATTTGTAATTTTATTTTAATTGGGTTTTAATTGGAGTTTAACAGGGGTTTTATTTTATTCAAGGACTAAATTGAATGAATTTTAATTGTTCTTAACTTTTGTAATTTGCATTGTTATTTTAAAATTCCTTGTGAACCGCCCTGAGCCCTACGCAGTGCTTTTTTTGTAAAAGAAAAAGGTGCCGGAACTCACACATGTCATACAACCTGCCTTGCCTACCCTACAACGTTCCATCCAAAAAAGGTGCCGGAACTCACACATGTCATACAACCCGCCTTGCCTACCCTACAAGGTTCCATCCAAAAAAGGTGCCGGAACTCCATTCTGAGCGTTCTATGAGAAAAAAAAGCCCTGGTCCTACGGGAGAAGGGTGGTAGGTAAAGGTAAAGGTTCCCCCGCACATGTGTGCTAGTCGTTTCCAACTCTAGGGGCCGGTGCTCATCTCCGTTTCAAAGCCGAAGAGCCAGAGATTGTCCGAGGACGTCTCCGTGGTCATGTGGCCGGCATGACTAGACGCCAAAGGCGCACAGAACGCTGTTACCTTCCCACCGTAGTGGTCCCTATTTTTCTACTTGCATTTTTACGTGCTTTCGAACTGCTAGGTTGGCAGAAGCTGGGACGAGTAACAGGCGCTCACTCTGCTACGCGGCACTCGGGATTCAACCCGCCAAAGTGCCGATCTTCTGATCAACAAGCTCAGCGTCCTAACCCACTGAGCCACCGCGTCCCCCAGAAGGGCGGTATATAAGTCCAATAAACATAAACATAACCGTCGGTTAATTGTTGTAACTATTTTACATTTTTTTCTGTGCACTGTAACTTTGGTCACTAAACGAACTGTCATAAGTCGAGGACTGCCTGCCTGTATTGTGGCAATTGAAGTCAGATTTTTTTTTTGGGGGGGGGGTGACTGATCCAGCCAGGACTTTGAAGCAGAAATGGAGAAATCAGAGCGACTTTTCTCCTTGTGGGAGGGGCAGCTTTAAGCCCCGCCCACCCCACTCACCCCCTCCCCCGCGAGGAAATGCAGCACCTGCCACAGTGGCGAGTCCAGGGAGCAGCGCTTTCCCCGCCCCCCCCCCTCCCGAACGCGCAAATTGGTACGTTCCTTCCGCCTCGCCTCCTTTCGCACGGCAAAGAAAAATCCCGCTTTGGACGTTCGGGGGCGGAGCCAATCTTGCTTCCAGGGGGGCTTGTCCCCGCTGGCCAATCGCCAGGCGAGGGAAAGGCCGCCCAAGATCTTCACGGCCAAGGGGCGGAGCTGCCGGGAGGAGGCGGAGCCCGAAGCCCCGCCCCTCGCAGCTCCTGTCTTATAAACGCTTCCCTTTTTGGTCGATCCGCGGATTATCCTTTTTCTCAGGCTTTTTGAGAATCGGCGCTGGATCTCCTGGAAGGAGCACTGCTCGGTCCCGCTTCGGCCAGGTAAGGCTGATCCACCACCCTCCCCTCCGGCCAGGACAGCTTTTTTCCCCGCAAGGAGAAAGGTAGCTCCGAATGCCCGCCAAGGTTGGCATGCAAGGAACGGATGCCCACCCCCCCCCCACTTTGCATCGAGGGGTGCAAATGAGAGTTGGGGATCCTGCACTGCCGGCTCCGGGAAGGCGCTTTGGGGAAGTTGTTCTTTGTGGTCCATCCGATCCAAAGTCCTTTTTTTTCTCCCCCCCAAGAGGCAACTGGGCTTTTATGGGGGGGTTTCCCCCCCCCTTTGAAAACTTCTCATCTGTCAGATAAATCATTTGGGGTTCCCACTCAAGCCGGGGTTGCGCAAGAATAAATTAAATAAAAAATGAGATCCAGACAGCGGAGAGCAAAGAAGAAATATACCATTATACCGTTTGCCTAAAATGGTATAAGGTTTCCTGCCTGAGCAGGGGGTTGGACTAGATGACCTCCAAGGTCCCTTCCTCCTCCTCCTCCTCCTATTATTATTATTTCATTAAACATGAACCTCAGTCAACTGAACATTCAAATTGACTGGCCCTGATAGTTGACATGGCCAGGACAGCTTTTTCCCCGCAAGGAGAAAGGTAGCTCCGAATGCCCGCCAAGGTTGGCATGCAAGGAACGGATGCCCACCCCCCCCCACTTTGCATCGAGGGGTGCAAATGAGAGTTGGGGATCCTGCACTGCCGGCTCCGGGAAGGCGCTTTGGGGAAGTTGTTCTTTGTGGTCCATCCGATCCAAAGTCCTTTTTTTTCTCCCCCAAGAGGCAACTGGGCTTTTATGGGGGGGTTCCCCCCCCCTTTGAAAACTTCTCATCTGTCAGATAAATCATTTGGGGTTCCCACTCAAGCCGGGGTTGCGCAAGAATAAATTAAATAAAAAATGAGATCCAGACAGCGGAGAGCAAAGAAGAAATATACCATTATACCATTTGCCTGAAATATTATTTATTGATTGATTGATTGATGGGGTTTATATCCCACCCTATCTCCCGAAGGACTCAGGGCGGCTAACAACAATAACATATAACAAGTACAGAAATCAAGATAAAAATAAAATTGAAATCATCTGTGCAATAAATTAAAATTAAAGAAATTAAAAAATAAATTAAAAATTCTAAATATAAATTAATTAAAATGCCTGTCAGTCCAGGTCAGCCTGGTGGAACAGGAGTGTTTTGAGGCTGCGGCGAAAGGACTGGAGATTTTGGGCCATCCGAAGCTCAGGGGGGAGCTGATTCCATAGGGCTGGCGCTCCCACAGAGAAGGCCCTCCCCCTGGGGGTCGCCAGCCGACATTGCCTAGCTGTACCCTGAGGAGGCCTTCTCTGTGTGAGCGTACTGGACGATGGGAATTTGTTCCCGGCAGCAGATAAGGTTTCCTGCCTGAGCAGGGGGTTGGACTAGATGACCTCCAAGGTCCCTTCCTCCTCCTCCTCCTATTATTATTATTTCATTAAACATGAACCTCAGTCAACTGAACATTCAAATTGACTGGCCCTGATAGTTGACATGGGTTGCTGCCAGCATCCTGGGTATTATTATTATTATTATTATTATTATTATTATTATTATTATTATTATTATTATTTATTCATTAAACATGAACCTCAATCAACTGAACATTCAAACTGACTGGCGCCGACAGTTCACATGGGTTGCTGCCAGCATCCTGGGTATTATTATTATTATTATTATTATTATTATTATTATTATTATTAATTCATTAAACATGAACCTCAATCAACTGAACATTCAAATTGACTGGCGCTGATAGTTGACATGGGTTACTGCCAGCATCCTGGGTATTATTATTATTATTATTATTATTATTATTTATTCATTAAACATGAACCTCAATCAACTGAACATTCAAACTGACTGGCGCCGACAGTTCACATGGGTTGCTGCCAGCATCCTGGGTATTATTATTATTATTATTATTATTATTATTTATTCATTAAACATGAACCTCAATCAACTGAACATTCAAATTAACTGGCGCTGATAGTTGACATGGGTTACTGCCAGCATCCTGGGTATTATTATTATTATTATTATTATTATTATTATTATTATTATTATTATTATTTATTCCTAAAAGCAAAAACAGATGGCCTTGAGGAGCAGGCTGCAGAGAAATGGGGTAGCAGCTTATCCGGAAGGGTCGACGTCAAGGGGTCCTCAACTTTGGCAACTTTTAAGACTGGTGGACTTCAACTCCCAGAATTCCTCAGCCTTCTGGGAGTCGAAGTCCACCAGTCTTTAAAAGTTGCCAAGTTTGAAGAGCCCTGCTCTATGTGAACAGTTAACAGTCTAAAGATTTGTAATTTCATCCTCCATGTCAGGGCTCTCCAAACTTGTCAGCTTTAAGACTGGTGGACTTCAACTCCCAGAATTCCTCAGCCTTCTGGGAGTCGAAGTCCACCAGTCTTTAAAAGTTGCCAAGTTTGAAGAGCCCTGCTCTATGTGAACAGTTAGCACTCTAAAGATTTGTAATTTTATCCTCCATGTCAGGGCTCTCCAAACTTGTCAGCTTTAAGACTGGTGGACTTCAACTCCCAGAATTCCTCAGCCTTCTGGGAGTCGAAGTCCACAAGTCTTTAAAAGTTGCCAAGTTTGAAGAGCCCTGCTCTATGTGAACAGTTAGCACTCTAAAGATTTGTAATTTTATCCTCTATGTCAGGGGTCTCCAAACTTCTCAGCTTTAAGACTGGTGGACTTCAACTTCCAGAATTCCTCAGGCTTCTGGGAGTCGAAGTCCACCAGTCTTTAAAAGTTGCCAAGTTTGAAGAGCCCTGCTCTATGTGAACAGTTAGCAGTCTAAAGAGTTGTAATTTCATCCTCCATGTCAGGGCTCTCCAAACTTCTCAACTTTCTGGCTGAGGAATTCTGGGAGTTGAAGTCCACCAGTCTTAAAGTTGAGAAGTTTGGAGACCCCTGCTCGTTCATGTGTTTTCTAGGAGCTGATTCTTGACAGAAAAATGTTCCACACTCAATGCACTTGTAGGGCTTCTCTCCTGAGTGAACCTTCTGATGTTTCCAAAGTGCTACTTTTGGAGCAAAACATTTTCCACACTCCCGACATTTATATGGCTTCTCCCCTGTGCGGATTCTCTGATGGGCACCGATGTTGTAGAAAGAAGAGACCCAAGCCAGCTCTTCAGAGAAGGAAAGTTTAATGCGCAGGTTCAGAGAGCAAAATTCAATGAAAAGATCTGAACCCCGAGGGGCTCATGACCAGACATATTTATATCCCTTATTTCCTGGCAGTACATTGTTCCTTATTGGGTTACAGTCTATTGCAGTGTACAAGTCAAGGTTACAAAAAAAAACCAGGATGCAGTTACACAACGGTCATATAGAGAAGCATATGCAGTAAAGTAAAACAGGATATGGCTGTGGTTTATCTAGCCTAGCATGTCTGGGGACAGAAATATCTTATGCGTATTCAGTGTATTCAGCATATAGGCAAGAGTTCACAGGCGAGAGTTCAGTCTGTCTTTCCTAATATTGTAGACACCTTGTAAACACCCTGGTATTTTTCCACTTTACCGAGTCCTCCCATTTCACACATTCTGTTCATTTTGCTGACCGCTTTGTGTTTTCTTATGACTCCGAAGAGATGAGGTATGAGTGAAACTCACCCCACACGCTAAGCATTTATAAGGCTTTATCCCTGTGTGAATCTGCTCGTGGGCCCGAAGGTCGTAGCTGCGGGCGAAGGCCTTGCCACATTCCCCACAGTTGTAAGGTTTCTCCCTGGTGTGAACTCTCGCGTGCTTTTTAAGATACTCTTTGTGAGCAAAATGTTTCCCACAGTCCAGGCATTGATGAGGTTTTTCTCCGGTATGAGTGACCTGATGCTTCAACACTCCGAGCATATAAAGGACATCACTTCTGCGTTTGTTACGTCACCCTTAAGGGACGTCATTTCTAAATGCTTTATGCGGCTGTCACTTCTAGTGGAGACACTGATTCTCAGACCATTGTGGATTCTGTTAATATTTTAAGGGAAGATGGAAACAGTATAAAGAATGAAATATATTTGCATATAAAACTTATCACAATAGTCCCCTTGCACACATCTATATGGAGTATAGTTCCATTTCAGGGACGTGGTGGCTCAGTGGGTTAGCACGCTGAGCTTGTCGATCAGAAGGTCGGCAGTTTGGCGGGTCGAATCCCGAGTGCCACGTAACAGAGTGAGCGCCTGTTACTTGTCCCAGCTTCTGCCAACCTAGCAGTTCGAAAGCACGTAAAAATGCAAATAGAAAAATAGGGACCACTACGGTGGGAAGGTAACAGCGTTCCGTGCGCCTTTGGCGTCTAGTCATGCCGACCACATGACCACGGAGACGTCCTCGGACAAGCGCTGGCTCTTTGGCTTTGAAACGGAGATGAGTACCGGCCCCTAGAGTTGTAAACGACTAGCACGCATGTGCGGGGGAACCTTTACCTTTACATTTACCATTTCAGGCAAGTGACTGTCCAGTTGTTGTGATTCAGGGTCAGCCTGTGGGTTCGGCAGTTGGGTCGGACGACTCAGAGGAGGAGGAGGGGGGTGTTGAAGAGCTTGCTGATGATGGCCTTGAGGCTCCGCAGAGCCCTCAACCAGGCCCCTCCCACCTGGTCACGACGGAGACCCAGCTGTGTGAGCCTGACAGCGTGGATGAAGATGACCCACAGCTGGCCCTGTTCAAGGACGACCGACGCAGGAGGCAGTCAATCAGGAGTAAACAGAGGAAGGCAATGGGGCACCTCGGAAGGAGGCAGAGAGAAGCCACGCCCTGAACTTTATAAAAGGAATGTGTGGGAGGGCTGGTTTGCTGAAGGCAACCGCTTGAATAGTCATGTTTCATAGCTCCTGTTTCATGGTTGGTGTCTGTTTTATGTTAATAAATTTGGCAGGCTTTATTCCAGCCTCTTGCCGTTTGTAAAGGGGTTGTCCCTGCTTTTTCTGCAGGGCTGGTAGCAGGCTGGTACAGAACACCAGTCTCTTCTTAAAAACCTCCAGTGATGGAACGCCCACAACGTCTGAAGGGAAGCTGTTCCAATGGTTAATTGTCCTCACTGTTAGGAAGTTTCTCCTTAATTCAAGGTTGCTTCTCTCCTTGATTAGTTTCCATCCATTGTTTCTTGTGCTGCCTTCAGGTGCTTTGGAAAATAAGTTGACACCCCACTCCTCTTGGTGGCAGCCCCTCAAATGCAAGAATGCCGCTATTCCTTTCTCTAGACTGGCCCTTCCGAATTCCTGCAACCATGTTTTAGTCTCCAGGCCTTTAATCATCTTAGTTGCTCTTCTTTGCACTCTTTCCAAAGTCTCAACATTTTTCCTGCAACGTGGTGACCAAAAATTGGATGCAAGTATTCCGGATGTGGCCTTGCGAAGGCTTTATAAATACTTCATGTGATTTCTTACTTTTATTTGGCTACACAAGAAGAAGTAAGCAGACACTGGATAAGGTAGGAACGATAAAACTGCTCACGCGTGCATTCCGTCGTTTTTGATCACGTGCTTAACTCACAGGCTGGTGGTTTCTTGTGGAAATTTCCAGAACCCTAAAGGCTATGGCCTGAATTTTATTTCTGTCATTTCAACGTAAGAACTTTTTAGACCAATTGCCAGAATTACCAGAATTCTTATTAACCATCTAAACCAGAGGCCCCCCAGGCCCCAATCTTTTGGGCACCAGGGACCGTGGAGAAAGGTTTTGCTGTGGAACCGGGGGGGGGCGTGGTCCCGCGTCCTGCCTGCATCCCACAGATGGGGCTTCACTTGTTTGTGCTGACCGGTTTCTAGCATGCTGCGGCCCAATGCCGGTCCACAGACCAGGGGTTGGGGACCCCTAATCTAAACCATAAAGAAATAACAGGGAGCCATTCCAGGAGGAGCCCATGTTAGTGTCTGGTGGCCCAAAGGACATAAGACCTACATAAGATGCACTGTCTACATGTAGGGTCTGTGACAACTCGCTATGGCCCTCGCCGTGGGCCAACTTGCTGCAGGACAGGAGTTACACAAATATCAAAGAGGTTAGGAAGGAATAGAACCATTAAAGAAAGGCTGCAAAAGGAGAGAGAGGATGAAATGTGAACGGCAAAAATTTTTAAAAAATATTTTTTTCATTTTAAATAATTACATTGAATTGTTAAATTGTCCTGCAACAAGTCCCATGGCGAGTTGTCCAGTTCCGTCTACATGTGCAGATCCTTTTTACGTATGCAAGTCCGGGGAGCTGGGCGGTCCGTGCAATGGATTTCTCATCTGCATCACACACACACACACACACCCCGGAGAGAAATCAAAAGGCAGAGGTCACCCAAGTTCCTTCCACTGTCCTTACCACTTTCTGTAGAGCAGTGGTGGCGAACCTATGGCACGCGTGCCACAGGGGGGCACTTGGAGCCCTCTCTGTGGGCACGCATGCCTTGCTCTTGGCTAAGTTTTCACAGGAAAAATCCATTTCTCAAACCCCTTCTTAGTCAAAACAAGCCTCCGGCGCAAGCAAGCTGTTTTCAGCTTCGAATTGTATCAAATCTGACACCAGAAACAGACTAAGATGCCCTGAGTGCTGCATGTGTTGCTCTCAAACTTACAAAGTATGAGCCAAGGTTAGACAAATTATCAGCATGCATACAACAGCAAAAATCAAATGAGTTGTTCAAAAGCATGCCAAATGCAAACTTTTACCTTTCAGTAAAAAGTTGTTTGTATCATTGAGAGCTTTGTTATTGTGTTTTTCTTTTAAGGCAAAAGATGTTAATGTATGAGTTGTTGTTTTTCTAAACTAAAACCTCAGTATTCAGATTAAATTGCCATGTTGGCACTTTGTGGCAAATAAGTGGGTTTTGGGTTGTAATTTGGGCACTTGGTCTCTAAAAGGTTCGCCATCGCTGCTATAAAGGGATGATCGAGAGCATCCTGTCCTATGGGTTGACTCAGCCTCCCCTCCTTCCGAGGTCGGTAAAATGAGAAGCCAGATTTGTTGGGGGTGGGCAATATGCTGACTCTGTAAACCGCTTAGAAAGGACTGCAAAGCACTATATAAGCCTAAATGCTATTGCTATTCCGTGAGAGTCTGGTTTGGAAGCATCCCTGCTTCGGACAGGAAGGCGGTGCAGAGAGTGGTGAGGACGGCCGAAAAGATCATTGGCAGTTCCCTCCCTCCCATCCAGGACATAGCACAGAAGCGTTGCTTGAGCAGGGTCGACAGTATTGTCTGAGACACTACACATTCTCTTCACAACCTGTTTTCCTTGTTCCCTTCCGGGACGAGGGGGCTTCGTGGAATCTGAAGCAGAACATCCAGATTCAGTCACAGCTTCATTCCATACTGTATCAGCCTGGTGAACTCTCTTCTTCCTCTTTCTGCTATGTATCCTATGTATTCAGGATGGACGGGGATTAATATTTATATGTATATTGATGTAAGAGTGTAGGTATATATGTATGTATACAGCATGTCTGTATCTGGGTTGTGTGTGTGCACACTTTTGAGAGCAGGCAACAGAATTTCATTTTTAATGTGTGCCAGTGTGCCCACAGTAAAAAAAAAAAGACAATAAAGGTTATCTGACCTTCAGCCAGGCAAATGAGGGTCTACAGGGATTCTCTTGGTCATCCCTCCCCCCTTGATAAAAAAGGGGGAAGGGGAGATCTCAGATCTGCTCCACAGGGAGGATCCCAGCATTGCTTTGATTTGGGTAAGAGGAAATTGGGCATCCTCCCAGAGAACATTAAAGAGTCTTCTACCTATCATTTGGGCCAGGGGTAGGCCAGCTTGGCTCTCTTATGACTCGTGGACTTCAACTCCCAAAATTCCTGAGCCAGCATGGCTCAGCTTGGAAACCTCTCCCTTTCGCCTCAGCATGGCTGGCTCAGGAATTCTGGGAGTTGAAGTCCATGAGTCATAAAGCGGCCTACGCCAGGGGTAGGCCACCTTGGCTCTTTTATGACTCGTGGACTTCAACTCCCAGAATTCCTGAGCCAGCATGGCTCAGCTTGGAAACCTCTCCCTTTCCCCTCAGCATGGCTGGCTCAGGAATTCTGGGAGTTGAAGTCCACGAGTCATAAAGCGGCCTAGGCCAGGGGTAGGCAACCTTGGCTCTTTTATGACTCGTGGACTTCAACTCCCAGAATTCCTGAGCCAGCATGGCTCAGCTTGGAAACCTCTCCCTTTCTCCTCAGCATGGCTGGCTCAGGAATTCTGGGAGTTGAAGTCCACGAGTCATCAAAGAGCCAAGGTGGCCTACCCCTGATTTGGGCTATTTTGGGAGCTGAAGGAGAGCAAATCTTCCTCCTCATTTCTTTTTCCTTTGTCCTCAGGTGCAGCCCGGAGAAACCTGTGGCCAAGGTTTTGCTTCCAAATAGCCTCTGGTTACAAGGAACCGCAAGCGACCAACTATGGAATCTGTGCAAGGAGGAAAATGCTTCAAACGAAGATCACCTCAGAGGAACCGGGAGAGACGCTCCATGTGCTCTGAATGCGGGAAACCTTTTGCTTACTGGTCTCTCCTTTTGATCCACCGGAAGCTGCACACGGGGAATGGATCCCATCTGTGTTTGACATGTGGGAGATCCTTTCCTGACGTGTGGGCCTTTGCCAAACATCTCAGGAGCCACCCTGGACTGAGGCCTTACAAATGCGGAGAGTGCGGGAAGCGTTTTGCTAAAGGCTCGGATCTTGGAGCCCATCAGCGGATCCAGCAGGGAAAGAGACCTCGGGAATGCCAGAAGGGGTGGAAAAGACTGGGCTTGTCTCAGAGCTCAGAGCGGCTTCAACATCAGCAAATCCACACAGGAGAGAAATCTTACAAGTTCAGACAAGGCGGGAAGAGCTTCCCTCAGCAGTCACAGCCTTGGCTCCAGGAGAAGGATCACAAAGAAATAAAGTCTTACCGATGCTTTGCGTGTGGAAAAACCTTTCCTGAAAGATCCTCTCTTCGGAAACACGAGAGTCAGCACACTGCTCCGGGAAGAGGAGAATGTCCAGAATGTGGGAAGTTTTTCTCTTGGAAATTAAGCCTGGTGCGACATCAGAGGCTCCACTCCGGAGAGAGACCCTACGAATGCCCAGAATGTGAGAAGCGATTTATGTATTCTCATGATCTTTCGAAACACCAAATGTCGCACAAAGGAGAAGAATGTGAGGAGGATGGGAAACGGAGTGTCTCAGGGACACAGACTGGGATTCATCAGAGTAGCCACACAGGAGAGAAGCCCTATAAATGTGGGGAGTGTGGGAAATCCTTTGTTCAAAAGGGAGGCCTCTTCCAACATCAGATGATCCACTCGGGGGAGAAGCCTTTTCAGTGTATCGAGTGTGGAATGTTTTTCCTCACAAAAGGAGGCCTCCGGCGTCATGAGAAAGTTCACACAGGGGAGAAAGATTACAAATGTTTAGACTGTGGGAGAACATTTGCTTATTCATCATCCCTTAGAAATCACAGCCGCATCATGCATGTCGGAGTGACACCCCACAAGTGCTTTGAGTGTGGTAAATGTTTTTGCAGAAAGGCAAATCTTTTGAGGCATCAGCAAATTCATTCCGGAGAAAATCCTTATCAGTGTCAGGAATGTGGGAAGTCTTTTCCTCACAAAGAATATCTTAGGAATCACGAGAAATTTCACGCAGGTGAAAAACATTACAAGTGCGGGGAATGTGGGAAGGCTTTTACTCGTAGTTCAGACCTTCGGGTCCATGAGAAGATACACACAGGAAGAGGTTCTTATCCATGCCCTGAGTGTGGGAAAATTTTCAGCTGGTGTTCGTCTCTTCGCAGGCATAAGAAAGCACATAAAAGTCAGCAAAAGTGCCCAGAATGTGGGAAAGGTTTTTCCCACAAATCAAACTTGGTTCGACATCAGAGACTTCACACTGGAGATGGACCCTATGAATGCCCAGAATGTGGGAAACGATTTGTGGAGTCTGCTGAACTTCAGAGACATCAGAAGGGGCACGCAGGGGAGAAGCCCTATCAATGTAGGAAAAGGTATGGAAAAAGTTTCTCTCAAAAGTCAGAACTTTGTGTACCTCGGAGCATCCACCCTGAGGAGAAACCGTATAAATGTGGGGAGTGTGGAAAATGTTTTGCTGAAAAGGCAGAACTTGGAGAACATCGGGAAATTCACTCAGCGGAGAAGCCCTATCAGTGCATCGAGTGTGGAATATTTTTCCGTCGCGAATCAGCCCTTATAAGTCACATTAAAGTTCACACAGAGGAAGAAATTGTTCTAGATTGATCTAAATGCCCTCACCGCAACCCCCTAGGTGCCCTCATGGGAATACCCTCGAGATCCTTGCCAAGAAGAGAAGAAGGAAATCCTGTTTAGTCACCTTAGACAAAGGAGTTCATGGAAGCCGTCTTGTGATTTCAGTGCAACTAAACAAAAAAAAATTCTCTTCAATACATATTTACCTCCAGGCCCATCCTAAAGTTCCTGGTGGTCCCCCATTCATCACTGATGAGCTTATTGAATATTCAACGATTGAATGGAAATAAAAAAGAGAAAGAAATAAACTTAGAGAATCTTTTGATGACTCGGTGGTAAGTTTGGCAGACCTTGTGAAAGGAACAGAAATGGGGAAAATAAATAAATAAATAAATAAATAAAAAAGTTGGATGGGACCTTGGAGGTCATCTAGTCCAACCCACTGCTCAGGCAGGAAACCCTATACCATTTCAGGCAAATGGCTGCCCAGTCTCCTCTTAAAAACTTCCAGTGTTGGAGCATTCACCACTTCTGGAGGCAGGATGTTCCACTGGTTAATTGTTCTAACTGTCAGGAAGTTTCTCCTTAGTTCTAGGTTGCTTCTCTCCTTGACTAGTTTCCATCCGTTGCTTCTTGTCCTGCTTTCAGGTGCTTTGGAGAATAGCTTGACTCCCTCTTCTTTGGGGCAGCCCCTGAGATATTGGAACACTGCTATCATGTCACCCCTCGTCCTTCTCTTCATTAAACTACACATACCCAATTCCAGCAACCGTTCCCTATATGTTTTAGCCTCCAGTCCCCCAATCATCTTTGTTGCTCTTCTCTGTACTCTTTCTAGAGTCGCAACATCTTTTTTACATCGTGGTGACCAAAACTGGATGCAGTATTCCAGGTGTGGCCTTACCAAGGCGTTGTAAAGTGATATTAATACTTCACGTGATCTTGATTCTATCCCTCTGTTAATGCAGCCTAGCACTGTGTTGGCTTTTTTGGCAGCTGCAGCACACTGCTGGCTCATATTGAAGTGACTGTCCACTAGGACTCCGAGATCCCTCTCACAGTTACTATTATTGAGCAAAGTACCACCTATACTATACCTATGCATTTGGGACTTTTAAAATGAATAGTCAAAGAGGACGATGTTCACAAAAAATGCAGAAAGGGAAGACCCATTAAAATTGACAGGAAAAGCTGGTTTTAAGATTGAGACAGAAGTAAAAACCTTTGAGTATTTTTACCCTGAATATGAATTGTACGTAATTTTAAAAACATTGGAGTAAAGCACGGAATGACATGAAGGGGGATATGTTAAGATGGGAAAAAATTACAACTGCCCCTGTTGGGATCAATTTCTATGAGAAAAAGGAATATATCACCCAGAACGATGTTTCTGTTTCAAATAATACTTATCTTGATAATGGATGCACTATTTAAGCGATGGCAGAAAGATATAATAAAGGGCCACCTTCTTTTTATGACAATTCTGGCTTGTTAATTTGAGTGGGTGGCTTCTGGGGGTGGTGAATTCTTGTTTGAGTGAGAGGGTTGTTCTAAACAGGGGTAGGCCACCTTGGCTCTTTTATGACTCGTGGACTTCAACTCCCAGAATTCCTGAGCCAGCCATGCTGAGGGGAAAGGGAGAGGTTTCCAAGCTGAGTCATGCTGGCTCAGGAATTCTGGGAGTTGAAGTCCACAAGTCATAAAAGAGCCAAGGTTGCCTACCCGTGTTCCCCCCCTCTCCTCAAGAAAGCCATTGTTGCATCCTACCACACTGGAGAGTTTTCATCCAGTACCGAACCTCCCTTTGTGGGGGAAGGTGGTAGATATGATGGTTGTGTGACAGCTTCAGAGGGCCTTGGCAAGATAGATTATCTGGATCCTTTATCCTCTGGATTGAGATCTGGACATGGCATTCTTTGTGCTTTTGGGTGATCTCTGCCATGGGTGGGATGCGGGTTATGCATCCATCCTTGCCCTATTTCAGTGTTTCTCAACCTTAGTCACTTTAAGATGAGTGGACTTCAACTCCCAGAATTCCGTGCTGGCTGGGGAATTCTGGGAGTTGAAGTCCACTCATCTAAAAGTAGCTAGGGTTGAGAAATACTGTCCTATTTGACCTCTTGTTGATTTTCAGTATCATTTCCCATGGTATCCTTTTGCATGATCTGACAGGATTGGGCGAGTGAGGTATGGTGTTGTGCTGATTAATCCCCTTTATCCAGGGTTGATTCCAGTCAGTGATTGGCAAGGCGAGTGTCAACAACATCCAGCTTGAGAATCCAGAATAAAACTCCAGGTTCATTCTAACTCCGAAAATCTTTCTGTTTATTGAATACACTGCATGGTACTGTCAAATCAAAACTAACTCTAAGGTTCCAACACCAATTCATACACTTAAACAATAATTTCCCCAGCCAAACCCTCAACGTTTTACATAGTCCATATAAAAAAGTTCACTTTGTTATGGGAACCGTCTGCTTCAAATCCACACCTGTTCTGGTGTCCTTGAAAAGGTTTCAGGCTCTCACGGTCTTCAGCAGAATCGAAGAAGTTTCGTTTGTCCATCTAACCCACTTGAAAGTAACACTCCCACCCCGTTAATCTAAAAGCAAGTTGAAACGCAGAGGCACGTAGCTGCCAAAGTTTCATCCTGACAGCGAGATCGATTGTGGTCATAAGTCAAGGACTTTTTTTTTTGCTAACATGCAAAAATTCGCCTATTCCTAAACTAAAAACTGGGATGTTTTCTGGACTTGAGTGTTGCGTTACATCGCTCCTGTGTGCATGTGATCAAAATTCAAGCACTTGCAAGCTGCCCACACAACTGCAGGGGAGCTGGACCTTCCCACTGAAATACTCAAGTAGTTTATTCTCAGTTTTGCAGATAAGAGTTGTCCCAAAGGTGTTTTTTCCAAAGGCAACTGGACTTTGTTTTTCCTTGAAGACCTTTCGTTTCTCCAACTGAAGAACTGAATATCCAATTGAACAAAAGAAGCTTTTTTGATGAGAAGCGAAATGTCTGCATTTCTACAGACCTTGCCTCTGCCTAGTTTCTGCTTGGGGCTATGAAGAAAAATTGGTCCTGCTTTTCTGCCTTTAAGATCCTTTGGCAAAATATAATATTCTGCCTTTTTAGGTAAAGGTAAAGGTTCCCCCGCACGTGCGTGCTAGTCGTTTCCAACTCTAGGGGCCGGTGCTCATCTCCGTTTCAAAGCCGAAGAGCCAGCGCTTGTCCGAGGACGTCTCCGTGGTCATGTGGCCGGCATGACTAGACGCCAAAGGCGCACAGAACGCTGTTACCTTCCCACCGTAGTGGTCCCTATTTTTCTACTTGCATTTTTACGTGCTTTCGAACTGCTAGGTTGGCAGAAGCTGGGACGAATAACAGGCGCTCACTCTGTTATGCGGCACTCAGGATTCGAACCGCCAAACTGCCGACCTTCTGCCTTTTTAATATTCCCCAAAATATTTCCTTTTCTGGGCTCTGTGTGTGTGATTTCCCACAGGTGTTCCCCCCCCCCAAAAAAAACAGCTGGTCTTTGTTTTTTCTTGAAGACCTTTTCGTTTCTCATCAAAGACGCTTCTTCTGTTCAGTTGGATGTTCAGTTCTTCAGTTGGATGAGAAACGAAAGGTTTTCAAGGAAAAACAAAGTCGCCTTTTGAAAAAACACTTTTGGCATAACCTGGAAGACTGAGAATCTCCATAGACAAGATGTTGAAGGATATACCAATCATTCCTTGGGCTGCTGATGTTGTGGTTCACCCATCATCTCCAACTCCCACATAGATACAGGTTGCAACAGGAAGAATGCCAGCCAGTTCCTGGATTATCTTTGTTGATTTCTGTGTCAACTAATGTATGAACAGACAGACATACCATGTGCTTTTGAGCAGGTGTGCAGTATGTGATCTTTTCCTGTGCTGATATTGGGCTACTCTTAGATCAGGACATCGAAGATCCCTTTTCTACTCTGGAGAAGCATTAGCATCTTTTTGACAAAGCAGTTTGTGGGAACCTTGAAACATATTTGTGCAGCTGAAGAAGTTGAATATAAAATTGCACACTAAAGAGACTTTCCAGAAGAGTTTGAGGTTTACATTACATTCCCAAGCTTCTAATGTCCTCCCATTATATATGTGGGAGAGGAAGATGAGTTCCAAATCCCTAAAAAACACGATGGGAGGGTGATCCATAAACCAAAAATAGGACATCATCTATCTCCAGTCTTACAACACAGTCCTTTCAACGGTTCCAAGAAGGCTCGGGACACCCATTTGCACTACTCAGGTGACCCTGTCGACACAGATAAAGCCTCCAGGTGGTCTTGATTTGCTAAAAGGATGCAAATGACCAGCTGTCTGCAAGGAGTATAAATCCCTTCCATTCCCCACCATCCAGTCAAGAGTTGAAGAAGCTTCTTGGATGAGAAGCAAAACGTCTTCAAAGAAAAACAAAGAGAGTCCAGTTGCTTTGGGTGGGACAACCTAAACCTGGGTGACTGAGACTCTCCGTAGACATACCATTCGTTCATTTGATTTGCACACTGCAGACATGTTGGCCCTACAAGGTCCTTCCCACACCCCCATGACTTTCTCTGACATACATACATACATACATACACATACAGACACACACACACACTTCAGCACCATAAATCCACTTCAAGAAGATCCTCTACCCCAGGGGTCTTCAACCTTGGCACCTTTAAGACTTGTGGACTTCAAGTCCCAGAATTCCTCAGCCAGCCCGGCTGGCTGTTGGCCCTACAAGGTCCTTCCCACACCCCCATGACTTTCTCTGACATACATACATACATACATACATACATACATACATACATACATAAACACACACTTCAGCACCATAAATCCACTTCAAGAAGATCCTCCACCCCAGGGGTCTTCAACCTTGGCACCTTTAAGACTTGTGGACTTCAACTCCCAGAATTCCTTAGCCAGCATGCCAGAATTCTGGGAGTTGAAGTCCAAAAGTCATAAAAGGGCCAAGTTTGAAGACCCCCCACCCACCGGCTGATACTTCCTGCTTCTCTAGGAGTGTCACCTCTATCTCCTTAACCACTCGAGCGCCGGGACGGGAGGGTGGGAACGAAGGCTCGCCTTCTTGCCCGCCGCCTTTCTTCCCGCGGGAGCTTCTCCCGCTCCGGCTTCGCTCCGGAGGTCAGCAGCTCCTTCCGACGGCGGCGCCTCGAGGGAAAGCGGAGGAGGAGGAGATCGGGGCTGCAAAGGGAGAAAAGGAGGTAAAGCAAGGGAGAGCCACAGCTGGGTGGTGGGGAAGGAGCCCAGATGTTGCTCTCTTGGTCGGATTTCTCTCCCTTCCCCCCCCCCTCACCCCCGGGCAAGATCGCTGGCGGGGATCTCCGAAAGCGGGGAGGCGAACTTGGGGAGATTGCAGGAAAGGATCCCACTTTTACCCTTCCCTTCTCTGGATGCCATCAGGGCATTTGTTGCTGCCTGGCGTTGTGGCCTTTGCACCAGCTCCTTTTGCAGCGCCCATTCATTGCATGGATTGCGTGTTGTCAGCTCCGCTGCAGTCCTGCCGGGGAGGAGAGGGGTTTTTTAGAGGATTATTATTATTATTATTATTATTATTATTATTATTATTATTATTATTATTATTATTATTATTATTATTATTATTAATTTATTATTATTATTATTTATTAAATTTTTATACCGCCCTTCTCCCGAAGGACTCAGGGCGGTGTACAGGGCAATAAATATCAAAATATAAATACAAAAGTTAAAAGAAGTTAAAAGAATTAAATAATCATGCCCAATATAATACAATGCTTAAAACTACGTCAAAATTAGATCCAAGAGTAAGAATACAGGCAGTCCTCGACTTATGACCACAACGAGGATCGGCATTTCCGTTGCTAAGCGAGGCGGCTGTTCCAGCGAGTCAGTCTCTCCCGGTTTTTATCACCCTTTTATTTGCCGGGGTGGTTAATAACAATAATAATAATAAATAAACCTTTATTGTCAAAGTACAACATGTGTACATTGAGATTAGCTGAGCCTCCCCCCCCGTGCTCTCTCCCCCCAACACACAGTGACAACAAACCCTCCATCCCACCACACTATGCGAACCAACTACAGTACACCACACACTGGCCTCCCAAGAATCGCTTCTGTTATGAAGTGAATCGTGCGGTCGTTAAAGAAATCCGGCTTCTCTCCCTTGATTTACCTTGTCGGAAGCTGGCTGGGAAGCTGGGGGAATGGCCATCAATGCTACCTGGTTGAAAAAGCGCCCACATTTTGATCACGTGGCCGTGAGGATGCTAGGATTGGTCATAAATTCAGTTTTTGTCTTTTTTTAAGTAAAATGTTAGCAGCCGCGAGAGTTGTGTTGGGAGTTTCCCGACACTCCCATGTCACACCTTTGCTCCGTGAGCTGCATTGGCTACCAGTTGTCTTCTGGGTGAGGTTCAAGGTGTTAGTAATGACCTACAAAGCCCTACATGGCATGGTTCCGGAATACCTTGGGGAGCACCTGCGGCCGGCGTCAACTTCCCTCCGCCCAGTACGCTCCCACAGAGAGGGCCTCCTCAGGGTGCCACCGGTCAAAGAATGCCGGATCTTTGGAACCATCTTCTGGTCGAGATCCGGATGGCGCCCGATCTCTGCTCCTTCCGGCGCGATCTTAAAACCCATCTCTTTGAACAAGCTGGCCTGGCCTGATGGGACGGGGTTGGATTTTATAAATGGATTTTAACTGTTAATCTGTATTAATTTATTATGGGCACTGTTTAATTACTTTTTAATAATTTTTAATTTTTGTATCTTGTTTTTATGTATTGCCCTGTTCACTGCCCTGAGTCCTTCGGGAGAAGGGCGGTATACAAATTAATTAAATAATAATAATAATAATAATAATAATAATAATAATAATAATAATAATAATATTAATAATAATAATAATAATATTAATAATAATAATAATAATAATAATAATAATAATAATAATAATAATAATAATAATATAATAAATGGGAGGAGCGGTCGTACGTCAGTGCCATCGCAGCTCCAAAGGGTCGCAAAGCAAACGGTTGGAAAGCGAGGACTACTTGCATGGAGAGATTCGGTTGGATTTGCAGGTCCAAGAGGCGGGGTCTTGGGGGTGGAGGGTTCCCAGGTGGGGGAGGACCATCTGGGATGAACATTGGGATCCATCTTTACCGAGTCCTGAGAAGCTCCATTGCCTGCTTCTGCCAGGGGTGGTGGATGCCAGAAGCCTCCTTCAGCAAGACTTTTGCCCCATTTTACGACCTTTCTTGCCGCAGTTCTTAAGAGAATATGGTTGTTAAGTGAATCTGGCTTCTCCATTGACTTTGCCTACCAAAAGGGTCACAAAAGATAATCACATGACCCCGGGACACTGCAACCGTAATAATAATAACAACAACAATAATAATAAAGTTGGAAGGGACCTTGGAGGTCATCTAGTCCAACCCCCTGCTCAGGCAGGAAACCCTATACCATTTCAGACAAATGGCTGTCCAGTCTCTTTTTAAAAACTTCCAGTGTTCACCGTTTCTGGAGGCAGGTTGTTCCACGGGTTAATTGTTCTAACTGTCAGGAAGTTTCTCCTTAGTTCCAGGTTGCTTCTCTCCTTGACTAGTTTCCATCCGTTGCTTCTTGTCCTGCCTTCAGGTGCTCTGGAGAATAGCTTGACTCCCTCTTTTTTTGTGGCAGCCCCTGAGATATTGGAACACGGCTATCATGTCCCCCCTCGTCCTTCTCTTCATTAAACTAGGCATACCCAATTCCAGCAACCGTTCCCTGTATGTTTTAGCCTCCAGTCCCCTGATCATCTTTGTTGCTCTTCTCTGTACTCTTTCTAGAGTCTCAACATCTTTCTCACATCGTGGTGACCAAAACTGGATGCAGTATTTCAAGTGTGGCCTTACCAAGGCGTTGTAAAGTGGTATTAACACTTCACGTGATCTTGATTCTATCCCTCTGTTAATGCAGCCTAGCACTGTGTTGGCTTTTTTGGCAGCTGCAGCACACGGCTGGCTCATATTTAAGTGATTGTCCACTAGGACTCTGAGATCTCTCTCACAGTTACTAGTATGAAGCAAGGTACCCCTTATACCAGGGGTCGGCAACCTAAAAAAGAAAAAGAGCCACTGGGAACCGGTTCCATCACAAATTAAAAAAAGAGGGAGCCGCGGGCGTGTGTCCATGCACGCGCATGCGCAAAAAGGTTTTTTGCGCATGCGCAGACGCACGCGGCTGCCATTTTTTAAAAAATGAGATGGAACCGGTTCCCGGTTGCCCGATGGCGACGGCCCGTCTGCAAAGCTGCCGCTTTCGGCAGCTTTGCAGACGGGCCGTGGCAGCTTCCTCAAAGAGCGGCGCCCCTGCCCATTCCGAGAGGTGCGCGCGCACCTCTCCGAACGACCGGAGGTGCGCGCGTACCTCCGCGCGAATGGGCAGCGGTGCTGCTCTTTCAGGAAGCCCGCCGCGGCCCGTCTGTGAAGCTGCCGAAAGCGGCAGCTTAGCAAACGGGCTGCGGCAGCTTCCGCAAAGAGCGGCGCCCCTGCCCATTCCGAGAGGTGCGCGCGCACCTCTCCGAACGACCGGAGTTGCGCGCGCACCTCCCCAAACCTTTGGGGAGGTGCGCGCGTACCTCCGCGCGAAGGGGCAGCGGCGCCGCTCTTTGCGGAAGCTGCCGAAAGCGGCAGCTTCCTGAAAGAGCGGCACCGCTGCCCGTTCGCGCGGAGGTACGCGCGCACCTCCCCAAAGGTTTGGGGAGGTGCGCGCGCACCTCCGGTCGTTCGGAGAGGTGCGCGCGCACCTCCCGGAATGGGCAGGGGCGCCGCTCTTTGCGGAAGCTGCCGCGGCCTCTCTGGTAAGCTGCCGCTTTCGGCAGCTTCACAGACGGGCCGCGGCGGGCTTCCTGAAAGACCGGCACCGCTGCCCATTCGCGCGGAGGTACGCGCGCACCTCCGGTCGTTCGGAGAGGTGCGCGCGCACCTCTCGGAATGGGCAGGGGCGCCGCTCTTTGAGGAAGCTGCCGCGGCCTCTCTGGTAAGCTGCCGCTTTCGGCAGCTTCACAGACGGGCCGCGGCGGGCTTCCTGAAAGACCGGCACCGCTGCCCATTCGCGCGGAGGTACGCGCGCACCTCCGGTCGTTCGGAGAGGTGCGCGCGCACCTCTCGGAATGGGCAGGGGCGCCGCTCTTTGCGGAAGCTGCCGCGGCCCGTCTGCTAAGCTGCCGCTTTCGGCAGCTTCACAGACGGGCCGCGGCGGGCTTCCTGAAAGAGCGGCACCGCTGCCCATTCGCGCGGAGGTACGCGCGCACCTCTCCAAAGGTTTGGGGAGGTGCGCGCGCACCTCCGCCCATTCGGGGAGGTGCGCGTGCACCTCTCCAAACGGGCGGTGCCACTCTCCATTTGGAGAGGTGCGCGCGCACCACTGCCCGTTGGAAGAGGTGCGCGCGCACCGGGCGGCTGGGAGCCGCAAGAGACGGCTCAAAGAGCCGCATGCGGGTCCGGAGCCGCGGGTTGCCGACCTGTGCCTTATACTATACGTGTACATTTGGTTTTTCTTGCCTGAATGTAGAACCTTACTTTTTTCACCATTGAATTTCATTTTGTTAGATAGCGTCCAGTGTTCAAGTCTGTCCAGATCCTCCTGTATCATAAATTATGAGTTGGCGAAGTGTCTGGATTTTGATCACATGACCGTGAGGATGCTGCAAAGGACATAAATGTGAAAAACGGTCACAAGTCACTTTTTCAAGTGTGGTCATTAAATCAACTGTTGTAAGTCGAGGACTAGCTGTAGTAGGGTTGTGGGGAAGGTGCTGGACTTGGAGTGTGGAGAATCAGTTCCAAGTTGGGGGCAAGGACTGAGGGCAAATCTTTCACATTCTCCCCTCAGCCCAGCTTATCTCACAGAGATGTGGTGATAATGAAAATGGCAGGGGACGTACTCCTGGAGGAGAGAGGGGATACAGATTTAAAGGCATTGGGGAAAGCTAAAAAATATATATATCTGATTGCTGATTTGGAAATTTCTCATCAGTTTGGGTTTGTGTTGCCGGTCCAAGTACTGATTGAATACTGTTATAAAGAGCTGAAATGGGCCAGATACACAATTGCTTTTTTATGAAATTGATTTTTGGGGACGATTTTGCCCTGAAAGCCTTCCTAAAAAATTCTTCACATGAATATAATAATAAGCTAAATCCCAGCAGAATGTGAAAAGTTCGGTCTTGGTCACAAATCTCTGCGTGGTCCTCAAACTACCAGGATAATTTGGCGCTTGTCAATTCTGTTACTTCTACAGCTTGCCCTGAGCCGAGACTAGAGGAGAACACTCGCCTACATTTAAGTTTGCTTTACTCCTTTGCTATGGACGCGGTGGCTCAGTGGGTTAGGACACTGAGCTTGTGGATCAGAAGATTGGCAGTTTGGCGGGTCGGATCCCGAGTGCCGCGTAGCAGAGTGAGCGTTACTGTTACTCGTCCCAGCTTCTGCCAACCAAGCAGTTCGAAAGCACGTAAAAATGCAAGTAGAAAAATAGGGACCACTGCGGTGGGAAGGTAACAGTGTTCCGTGCGCCTTTGGCGTCTAGTCATGCCAGCCACATGACCACGGAGACGTCCTTGGACAAACGCTGGCTCTTCGGCTTTGAAACGGAGATGAGCACCGGCCCCTAGAGTCAGAAACGACTAGCACGCATGTATGGGGGAACCTTTACCTTTACCTTACTCCTTTGCTAAGGAAGGAAGGAAAGGAAAAGAAAGAAAGAAAAGTTGGAGCAGTTGATAAGTGAATTACACAGTCATTAACTGAATCCAAGTTTCCACAATTGACTTTGCTTGCCAGAAGCCATGCTGGAAAGGTTGCAAAATGGCAATATGTGTACCTCAGGTGTAGGATAAGGCGGAGGTTTGTTGTCATGTCAGGTGAGGGTCATTTGAAGGTGAAGTGCTGGTGTGGGTGTTGCGGGCTGATTGAAGGTTGGTGCTATCACTGTTTGCTTGTGCGGTTGATTTGAATTCTCAGGGTTAGTTAGGGTTACGCAGGGGTAGGCCACCTCGTCTCTTTTATGACTCATGGACTTCAACTCCCAGAATTCCTGAGTCAGCATAGTTGACTCAGGAATTCTGGGAGTTGAAGTCCACGAGTCATAAAAGAGACAAAGGTTGCCTACCCCTGGACCGTTAGGGTGATAATGTTAGTCGGTTCAATTTTCAAAATAAAAGTGCTCATTTTCCTTCTGAGGTTTATTTATCTTGATAGTAATTTGGGCTGAACACAGGTGTCAAGCATTGGCCAACAAGATTAGCCCGGCTTCATACAACCGGATTCCTTTTATTTAATGAAAGCAAGGATACTTGTGTGTTAACTCCTGGGGGGGAAAAAAGAACACACCCATCCTAGTAGGTTAAATATTGCAATCGGATGAGGCAATAAGATTAAGCTGGGAGTTGTTCGGGTCTTCCCCTGTTTTTGTAACATTTCACTTAAATTTTTGGAGAATGCCAAAAGCTACATAATCATTCATTGCTTTTTGGTGATCTTAATAAATATAATGCTCTACAGCAGGGGTCTTTAAACTTGGCCCTTTTATGACTTGTGGACTTCAACTCCCAGAATTCCTCAGCCAGCGTGCCTGGCTGAGGAATTCTGGGAGTTGAAGTCCACAAGTCATAAAAGGGCCAAGTTTGAAGACCCCCTGCTCTACGGTATTGGGGATTGTACCTTCTTATGTGTGTTTTTATTGTTTTACTGCCTAATAGAAAAGATTCTCTGAGCAGTTTATAATAACATTGAGAAACTGTTCCGGATTTGCTCTCCTGAAAAGTTAGGTTTTCGATCAGCTTTTAAAATCACTAAACTTTAAAGGGTACAGTCTTTATTGTGGATGTTAGCTGTCCTTTAAAAGAAGTCAGATCACTAAGAAGGATTTATCCAGACAATATTTAGGTATAGTTTGTGGGTTTTTCTTTGCTTTCGCATTTACACTCTTATTTTGGAAATAAATTACTAGCCATTAAGAAAACTAGGTCAACGGCAATTTAAAAACAATGAATTAAGCATATAAAAATAATGATATCCTTTCCCAGTGGCTCATTGTTTCTATAATTGCAAAAAAGCCATGTGGAAACTTAGCTTCCCCCTATCTTTTTTATTTTCCTTTGCTTGTGTGTATACACATACACAGTATATGTGTTTTCAAGTCAAAAGATTGACTTGCCCACCAGCTGGGTTGATTATGGGGAAATGCAAGTTTTGAACAGAAACAACTTTTCCAGACGTGGGTGTGTGTAATTACACTAAAAGCAGCTTCAATGCTAGCAGATCATGAGTTAAAGGAGGTGAAAAGAATCTAAACCTTGGCACGAACTTGAAGCTAATGTCATTACAACGAATCCTCGACTTACAACCACAGTTGGGATTGGAATTGTTGTCCGTAAGTGATGCAGTCATTAAGTGAGTTGTGCCAGGTTTTACCTTTTCTTTTGCCCCAGTCGTTAAGTGATTCTGGCTTTCCCCATTGACTTTTCTTTGTCAGAAGCTGACTGGGAAGGTTGCAAATGGCATTCACATGACCCCCAGGACACCGCAACCATCCTAAATACATGCTGGTTGCCAAACGTCCAAATTCCAGAATCAGATTCACACTCTGAGAAGTGTGGAAGGGACCTTGGAGGTCTTCTAGTCCAACCCCCTGCTCCAGCAGGAGACCCTACACCATTTCAGACAAATGGCTGTCCAGTCTCTTCTTAAAAACTTCCAGAGATGAAGCACCCACAACTTCTGAAGGCTAGCTTAATTGTCCCCATTTTCAGAACATCCTTAGCTCCAGGTTGCTTCTCTCCTTGATTAGTTTCCATCCATTGTTTCTTCTCCTGCCCTCAGGTGCTTTGGAGAAGAGCTTGACTCCCTCTTCTGTTTTGGCAGCCCCTGAGATACTGGAACTCTGCTATCATGTGCCCCCCAGTCCTGCTTTTCTCTACCCAAATCCCGCAACCGTTCTTCATATGTTTTTTTTTGTCTTCAGGCCCTTTATCATCTTAGTTACTCTTCTTTGCACTTTTTCCAAAGTCTCAACATCTTTTTTGTAATGTGGTGACCAAAACTGGATGCAGTACTCCAGGTGTGGCCTTAGGTAGGTTCCCCCGCACGTGCATGCTAGTCGTTTCCGACTCTAGGGGCCGGTGCTCATCTCCGTTTCAAAGCCGCAGAGCCAGCGCTTGTCCGAGGACGTCTCCGTGGTCATGTAGCCGGCATGACTAGATGCCAAAGGCGCACGGAACGCTGTTACCTTCCCACCGTAGCGGTCTTTATTTTTCTACTTGCATTTTTACGTGCTTTCGAACTGCTAGGTTGGCAGAAGCTGGGACGAGTAACAGGCGCTCACTCTGCTACGCGGCACTCGGGATTCGACCCGCCAAACTGCCGACCTTCTGATCGACAAGCTCAGCGTCCTAACCCGCTGAGCCACGCGCGTCCCTTTTGGTGTGGCCTTACTAAGCCTTTATAAAGCAGTAGTAATACTTCGCATGATCTTGATTCTATGCCTCTGTTTATACAACCAAGGATTGCATTAGCTGTTTTGGCTGCTGCTGTACGCTGCTGGCTCATGTTTAAGTGATTGTCCGCTCGGATTCCAAGGCCCCTCTCACAGTGGCTCTTTTTGAGCCAGGTTTCGCCTAATCTGTACTTGTACCGTGGGTTTTTCATGCCTAGGTGTAAAACCTCGCTTTTCTCCACATGAAATTTCATGCTGTCGGACATGGCCCATCGTTCAAGTCTGTCAAGATCCTTTTGGATCCTGAGCTTGTCATTTTGTTTGTCAGAAGCTGGCTACGGTGTCACAGATGGGGATCACATGACCCAGGGGGTTTCTGCATTTCATCATGAATACATGCAGGTTGCCAAGCACACAAACTTTGATCACCTGACAGTGGGGATCCTGCGACTGTCATAAGTGCAATGCATAAGTCCTAAGTCCCTTTTTTTCCGGTGCCACTGGAACATTGAAAGGTTGTTAAACAAAGAGTTGTAAGCTGAGGACAACCTGTGTTTTCTTCGTGTTGCCCATTATTTTGAAAGAAAATAAGGAACTAGGCGGTAAGGCAGATAAGGATGAGGACCCAGATTGTTGGGGCAATTAAGCTGACTTTGTAATAATACCGCTTGGGTGTGTGTGTGTGAAAGCCCTAATAAGCAGGCATATACCGTACATAGAATGAAGGCTACTGCTAAGCTTGTAAGCCGCCCTGAGTCTTCAGAGAAGGGCGGGATATAAATGGAATTAAAATAAAAATAAAAAATAAATAAGCAGTAAATCTGAACTATAAAATTAATACATTGTGGATTGATTATTAGAATGTGGAACAACTGGCCTCCAGAGGTTGTGGAGGTTTTTAAAAAGAGTTTGGACAGCCATTTGTCTGAAATGGTATATAGGCCAGGGGTAGGCCACCTTGGCTCTTTTATGACTCGTGGACTTCAACTCCCAGAATTCCTGAGCCAGCCATGCTGAGGGAAAAGGGAGAGGTTTCCATGCTGAGCCATGCTGGCTCAGGGATTCTGGGAGTTGAAATCCACAAGTCATAAAAGAGCCAAGGTGGCCTACCCCTGCCCTAGGCCGCTTTATGACTCGTGGACTTCAACTCCCAGAATTTCTGAGCCAGCCATGCTGAGGGAAAAGGGAGAGGCTTCCATGCTGAGCCATGCTGGCTCAGGAATTCTGGGAGTTGAAGTCCACGAGTCATAAAAGAGCCAAGGTTGCCTACACCTGGCTAGGCTGCTTTATGACTCGTGGACTTCAACTCCCAGAATTCCTGAGCCAGCCATGCTGAGGGAAAAGGGAGAGGTTTCCATGCTGAGCCATGCTGGCTCAGGAATTCTGGGAGTTGAAGTCCACGAGTCATAAAAGAGCCAAGGTGGCCTACACCTGGCTAGGCCGCTTTATGACTCGTGGACTTCAACTCCCAGAATTTCTGAGCCAGCCATGCTGAGGGAAAAGGGAGAGGCTTCCATGCTGAGCCATGCTGGCTCAGGAATTCTGGGAGTTGAAGTCCACGAGTCATAAAAGAGCCAAGGTTGCCTACACCTGGCTAGGCTGCTTTATGACTCGTGGACTTCAACTCCCAGAATTCCTGAGCCAGCCATGCTGAGGGAAAAGGGAGAGGTTTCCATGCTGAGCCATGCTGGCTCAGGAATTCTGGGAGTTGAAGTCCACGAGTCACAAAAGAGCCAAGGTGGCCTACCCCTGGTATAGGGTCTCCTGACTGAGTAGGGGGTTGGACTAGGAAGACCTCCACTGCCCCTTCCAGCTGTTGTTAGTCTGTAGGACGCTTATAGTATTGTCATATATTTCATGTCCGTTTTCCAATCCAAATCCATGTGTTCTTGTGGATCTGTAAGCTAAAAATGCTTAATTAAAACAAAACCACTAAGAGGAAATTGTAGCAGGAAATCATGCATTAAGCCAATATTGTAGTTATCCATCGAGTGCAACTGTGGACTCTAAAACCCAAATTTTGCAGGCAGCATGATTCTCTGTATAAGACTGAGTGTACAAGAATGGTTTCTAATTAAAAAAAATGCAACTTGTGTCAGGTTTTCTTTTTAAATACAATTGCATTTTGTAGCCCACTACTCTTGAAAGGCGGGGAAACAACTCCAGGATTTTAGAACAAACCACAGAAGCTACTTCTTGGGCGTAATTTGGAGTCGTTTTTCGTCAATCGTCGTTTTTTGCACAAAGTTTTAACTCTGGCTGTTTGGGTTTTTTTACCATCTTTTTTTTTTTAATTGAAAAGTTTTACAGTACATTTTTTAAAAAACAAAACCCCTCCCAACCCCCTCCCCTCTCCCCAAACCTCCCCAACTCTTCCCTCCCCTCCCCTTCCACCCCCCCCCCCCGACTTCCCAGAGCTAAATACAGGGTATAAAAATACAAACAAACATAATCTACAATATGCAAACGACAATAAAATATTAAATTCTATCGCACTTTAACTCTTAATAAAATAACTACAAGCAGTTTATATATCACTTAAATCCAATACTTATTCAAATGCTAGGTGAAACTTTTTAGTCCCATATTTATTCTGGATGTAATCAATCCATCTTCGCCACTCCACAATATATCTCTGTTGCGACTGGTCTTTCAAATACGCTGAAATCTTTGCCATTTCCACCAGATTGGAAACTTTTAAAGTCCATTCTTCTATAGTCGTCAGTTCTTCCTTCTTCCAATATTGCGCTACTAAAAAAGGTTTTTTTTACCATCTTGTCTAACCCTCCAGATGTGCTGGACTACGACTCCCATCACTCCGCTGTCTGCGTATGGGCCTACCAGCTGGGGATGATGGGGCTGGCAAGCCAGCTTCATTTGAGAGCATCTGCTTCGGTGAGTGGTCTTTATAAAAAGACCTCTTTGCCCAGAATCCTGCTTCCCTGGGATAAATTCTCACTAAGGGTTAAATTGACCGAGACTTCTATTCCTAGGCTGTCTTCTAGGAAGCTGGGTTGTAAAATGGGTTTAGATCACTTCCTGCTTTTAACACTATTTCTTCCCCCCCCTACTCCCCCCCATCTTAAGAATTTTTTTTCCACCTTGGGGGTCAATGGCTAGGCGGGATCTGGTAAGTTTCTTAAGTTTGAGGAGGTGGGGGTGTGGAAGGGAGAGATTCAAGAATGCGGAAGAGAACGGCTATGGGCTCTGAAATCCGAGGGAAGGAGACAGGATTGAGGCTTAAATGGATGGCCCTGTTTTTAGTTTGAGCAGATTAAGGAAGCAGATGGGGCTGCAATGAGGCAGCTGCTGATTGCACAGAGAGCCCATCCAGACACACCACACACACAAATGCAAGATGAGGGAGGTCCTTGCAAAGAGATCCCCTCCGAAGTTATTTGCATCAGTGCGCTTTCTTCATTGATTGCAGATAGAGTAGAGTAGAACAGAACAGAATAGAATATGGAGAATAGAATAGAATAGAATAGAATAGAATAGAATAGAATAGAATAGAATAGAATAGAATAGAATAGAATTGAATAGAATAGAATAGAATAGAATATGAAAAATAAGAGTAGAGTATAGAGTAGAGTAGAATAGGAAAAGGAATAGAACAGAATAGAATATGGAGAATAGAATAGAATAAATATGGAAAATAGAATAGAATAGAATAGAATATGGAAAATAGAGCAGAGTAGAGAGTAGAGTAGAGTAGAATAGGAATAGAACAGAATAGAATATGGAGAACAGAACAGAATAGAATAGAATATGGAAAATAGAGTATAGTATAGAGTAGAATAGAATAGAATATGGAAAATAGAATAGAATAGAATAGAATAGAATATGGAAAATAGAGTAGAATAGAATAGAATAGAATAGAATAGAATAGAATAGAATATGGAAAATAGAGTAGAGTAGAATAGAATCAAATAGAATAGAATATGGAAAATAGAATAGAATAGAATAGAATAGAATAGAATAGAATAGAATAGAATAGAATAGAATAGAATAGAATAGAATATGGAAAATAGAATAGAATAGAATATGGAAAATAGAGTAGAGTAGAATAGAATCAAATAGAATAGAATAGAATATGGAAAATAGAATAGAATAGAATATGGAAAATAGAATAGAATAGAATATGCAAAATGGAATAGAATAGAATAGAATAGAATATGGAAAATAGAATAGAATAGAATATGGAAAATAGAATAGAATAGAATATGGAAAATAGAGTAGAGTAGAGTAGGATAGGATAGGATAGGATAGGATAGGATAGGATAGGATAGGATAGGATAGGATAGGATAGGATAGGATAGGATAGGATAGGACAGGACAGAACAGAACAGAATAGAATAGAATAGAATAGACCTGGAAAGGACCTTGGAGGTCTTCTAGTCCAGCCCCCTGCTCAAGCAAGAGAATCTGCCCTATACCATCTCAGACAAGTGACTGTCCAGTCTCTTCTTAAAAACCTCCAGTGTTAGAGCATTCACAACCTCTGGAGGCAAGTTGCAATTGCTTTGTATATTTGGGGCAGGCTGTTAGGGAGTCTGCTCTAATTATACAGGTAGGCCTCAGCTGAGGTAGGCCTCAACCGAGCCACAAAATGTATGTGGCTAAGCGAGACAGTTCTTAAGTGAGTTTTGCCCTGTTTTAGGACCCTTCTTGCCAGAGTTGCTAACTGAATCACTGCTGTTGTTAAGTTAGCAACATGGTTGTTCACTGAATCTGGCTTCCCCCTGGACTTTGATGGTCAGAACGTCGCAAAAGGGGGTTCACATGACACACACCTCCTCCCTGGACACCGCAACCGTCATTAATATAAACCAATTGCCAAGCACCCAAATGTTGACCATGTGACCGTGGGGGTTGCTGCGACGGTTGAAAAGTATGAAAAGCCTCCATGTCGCTTCTTTCAGTGCCGTTGTAACTTTGAACAGCTACTGAACAAATGGGTCCTAAGACGAGGAGGAGTTGTACAATGCACAGTATCCTTCGGTGGGGGATTTGTGAGTCTGCAAGGGATTGATAGAGACCTGAACAACTGTCTCCCATTTGTTTTTTTTTTGTGGTTTTTTTGTGGTTTTTTAATTCTGATGGGCTGGAAGAAGCGATAGGAACGGCATCTACTACTCGTTGTCTGGCCTGCCTGCATTTTAATTCCTAGTCCCTTAAGGTGACCACATCAGTGCTTAAAGCGGCGTTTCTCAAACTTTGGCCACCTTGGCAAATGGACCCCGAATTTTTGTTGCTAAGCAAGACAGTTATTAAATGAATTTTGTCCCGTTTTATGATCTTCCTTGCCACATTTCTTAAGTGAATCATTGCAGTCCTTAAGAGTTGCCTGGCTGAGGAATTCTGGGAGTTGAAGCCCATGAGTCATAAAAGGGCCAAGTGTCAAGAGCCCTGTTGTTAGTTGCAAAGTCGTGTCCGACCCATCGTGACCCCATGGACAACGTTCCTCCAGGCCTTCCTGTCCTCTACCATCTTCTGGAGCCCATTTAAGCTCATACCTACTGCTTCAGTGACTCCATCCAGCCACCTCATTCTCTGTCGTCCCCTTCTTCTCTTGCCCTCCACCTTTCCCAGCATTAGGCTCTTCTCCAGTGAGTCCTTCCTTCTCATTAGGTGGCCAAAGTATTTGAGTTTCAGCTTCAGGATCTGGCCTTTTAAAGAGCAGTCCGGGTTGATCTCCTCTAGGATTGACCGGTTTGATCGCCTTGCAGTCCAAGGGACTCGCAGAGGTCTTCTCCAGCACCAGAGTTCAAAGGCTTCAATTCTTTGGCGCTCAGCCTTGAGCCCTGAGCTAGTAGCAATAGCCCTTAGAGTTACATACCGCTTCACAGTGCTTTTACACCCGTCTCTAAGGGGTTTACAGAGTCAGCCTATTGCCCCCAGCAATCTGGGTCCTCGTTTTATTGACCTCGGAAACATGGTTGTCAGGTCCCCAAATCCTTATTGTTTCCCCTGCATACGTGCACTTGTTTGGGGCCTGCCATTCTGCTGGGATTTGCTTTCGCTTGGGATAACTTTCGCTTTCTAGTATTCCTCTCCCGCCTCTATCCACTTGAGAAAGGAATGTGTCTCCCTTATCAGGGCGACGGTTAGGGAGAAACCGAAAGCTGGAGAAGACCTTGAGATGCTTGCCAACTGTGCCAGTTACCCAAACATCATGCCACCGGTGGATTGGCTGGATTTTAAATGGACTCTTTGGTTGGAGGAGGAAGATTGCCTGTTTAGCTATACCAGGGGTAGGCCACCTTGGCACTTTTATGACTCGTGGACTTCAACTCCCAGAATTCCTGAGCCAGCCATGCTGAGGGGAAAGGGAAAGTTTCCATTGTGGCTTAGGAATTCTGGGAGTTGACGTCCACGAGTCATAAAGCGGCCTAGGCCAGGCGTAGGCCACCTTGGCTCTTTTATGACTCGTGGACTTCAACTCCCAGAATTCCTGAGCCAGCATGGCTCAGCTTGGAAACCTCTCCCTTTTCCCTCAGCATGGCTGGCTCAGGAATGCTGGGAGTTGAAGTCCACGAGTGATCAAAGAGCCAAGGTGGCCTACCCCTGAGCTATACCGTTTAAGCAGGTTTTTCCCCAGACCTCGCCTTGACTTCCCTACTGTTACTAACCGCTAATAAAAGTTCCTTTTTGGGACAATGCCTGTTTCAAGAGTTCTGCTTTCTTGGGCGGCATTGATTTTGCTTCTCAGAAGGTCGTAAAAGGTGATCGCATGACCCCGGGACGCTGCAACCGTCATAAATATGAGTCAGTTGCCAAGCTTCTGAATGTTTTTCACAAGACTAGGGGGAATCGGTGTTAAAAACGGTCATAACTCACCTCTTTCGGTTCTATTGTAACTTCCGGTCACCATTAAATGAGCTGTTGTAACTTGAGGATTACCTGTGCGAGCCTAGCTTTTTTGTGTCAAGTTACTATGGTATTTTTTTTTCCTCTTTCAGGTAAGGAAAGAACTGGCTAGCTGGAATCAACCAGTCTTTCCTCTTTAGTGGCCGGATCTTCCATCTGGTGTTACCGAGCAACCAACAATTGATATTGCAGAATCAGGAACCTTCGTCTGAGCATCTCGTCTCTCCAAATTCCAGCTGTGTTGGTCCTGAAGATGAGGACCAAGCGAGGTCCAGAGCTGAAGGACACGCTGAAACATGAAGAGAAAACGTGTGAACGAGAGGTAGCAAGCCCCCAAACAGCCCCCCAGCTCTGTCTTGCCTTCCAGGCTGGGAATAGCAGGAAATACCAAGGAAGAAAGGAAGCAGCCATCTTGGATGAGGAGAATGCCGTCCACTCGGACACAGCCCAGGATCAGATACAAAGCCAGAAGCTTCTAGAAGACTTCTTACTGGGGCACGTAGAAGATCAGGTGAGCCTGGGAGCGCCTCGCATTGTCAAGGAGGGATCTGCTGTTTCAGGAGGAAGGTGGGATTCCCAAGAAAGCGCCGTAGCCAGATCTCCTAAGTCTGGCTTTAAATTGGCATTTCTGAAACGGAGGAGATCAGCTGGGCCCCTGGAGTTTATGGATCTCAGATCTGACGCCTACAGCTCCCAACGAAAAGTCAGGACTGATCCGGTGGCACCTTTCCTGACTAACAAGTTTGTATTAATAGCCGGAAGCTTTTGTGAGTGAGCTGAAGGTCAGGAAAGCTTATGTCCCGTTGGAAAAAGGTACGTCTGGACTTCTCCTGAAGTACCAAGAAAGGAGAATATTTGTAGCTCAGGGTTGAAATGAGGGGTCCTTGGGGCTTTCTGAGCTTGGTTGTTTGCTTGCAGACGTTTCATTACCCAACTAAGTAACGTCATCAGTGCTAGTTTGGGTAATGAAACTTCTTCAAGAAAACAGCCGCGCTCGGAGAACACCAAGGTTACCCCTCTTCTCCCGAGGTTTTGTTACAGTAGCCCAGGGGGAGGCCACCTTGGCTCTTTGATGACTCGTGGACTTCAACTCCCAGAATTCCTGAGCCAGCATGTTCTGTCCCCTCCATCTCAGGGACCTGTGACCTTTGAGGAAGTGGCTGTGCGCTTCAGCAAGGGCGAGTGGGGCATGCTGGACCCAGAGCAGAGGGCTCTCTATCGGGAAGTCATGGTGGAAAACTACGGGACCGTGGTCTCTTTGGGTAAGACTCTGTTTGATCTTCTGGGGGAGGTAAGCTTTCTTTACTGTTGTAAAAGAATGAGGTTCTCCACGCAAAGCCAAACAGAAGAACAAGAAAGCAACAGGGTGGCATATGATAAATATCCCAGCATATCATAAATATCATGGTGTATCATAAATATCAGCCAGCCGTGTTCTGCAGCTGCCAAAATAGCCAAGGCAATCCTAGGCTGCCTTAACAGAGGGATAGAATCAAGATCACGTGAAGTGTTAATAAAGGTAAAGGTTCCCCCGCACATGCGTGCTAGTCGTCTCCGACTCTAGGGGCCGGTGCTCATCTCCGTTTCAAAGCCAAAGAGCCAGCGCTTGTCCGAGGACGTCTCCGTGGTCATGTGGCCGGCATGACCAGACGCCAAAGGCGCACGGAACGCTGTTACCTTCCCACCGTAGCGGTCCCTATTTTTCTACTTGCATTTTTACGTGCTTTCGAACTGCTAGGTGGGCAGAAGCTGGGACGAGTAACAGGCGCTCACTCTGCTTCGCGGCACTCGGGATTTGACCCGCCAAACTGCCGACCTTCTGATCGACAAGCTCAGCGTCCTAACCCACTGAGCCACCGCGTCCCTGAAGTGTTAATACCACCTTATAATGCCTTAGTTAAGACCACACTTGCAATACTGCATCCAGTTTTGGTCACCACGATGTGAAAAAGATGTTGAGAGTCTAGAAAGAGTGCAGAGAATAGCAACTAAGATGATTAGGGGACTGGTGGAGGCTAAAACATAGAACGGTTGCTGGAATAGGGTAGGTCTAGCTTAATGAAGAGAAGGATCAGGGGTGACATGATAGCAGTGTTCCAGTATCTCAGGGGCTGCCACAAAAAAGAGTGAGTCAAGCTATTCTTCAAAATATCAAAAGGCAAGAGGAGAAATAATGGATGGAAACTAACCAAACAGAGAAGCAACCTAGAACTAAGGAGAAATTTCCTGACAGTTAGAACAACTAACCAGTGGAACAACCTGCCTCCAGAAGCTGTGAATGCTCAGACACTGGAAGTTTTTAAGAAGAGACTAGACAGCTATTTGTCTGAAATGGTATAGGGTTTCCTGCCGGAGCAGGGTGTTGGAGTAGAACAGTGGTCCCCAACCTATGATCTGCTGCCAGCGGGCAATGGAAACGGCTGGCTGATGCGCACACGCGTTGGCGTGCATTTCCCCCCACTTGCGCTAGCGCCTGTGGTCCCATTTGCACAGGCACGCAGGTGCAAATGGGGATGCTAGTGCCAGGCTGGTGTCTGCAGCCCGCATGCGCCACAAGCCTGAGTGGGTTGCGCAGCCCAGGCCGCTAGCCGCCACGGTGGGCGCATGGCCGTTCGCACAGCACACGCCGCACGTGTCAACGGGGCTGCTAGTGCCGCGTGGGCACGCAGACATCAATTTTGAAGCTGCTCCTTCCCTCTGGGCCTCAAGCCAGGAAAGGTTGGAGACCTCTGAACTAAGAGGCCTCCAACTCTGGCATTCAGGCCTTCCTGTGTCATTCACGGCTGGAGCCACTGAGCCATTTTGCTGCGACAGCAGAAAATTCCCTCTTTAGTGCCTAGCATAGGGATGACAAACCTTTGGGGCTCAAAAATTTGGAAAAGGCCTAACTTGACTCTCCTGGTGTTTCATCCCAACCGACATCCTGAAGAAAAGACAAACAATAAATATATTTTTTTAAATAAAAAAAGTACAATCATGTGTGATCCTAAGATTTGTTGGATGGGGGTTATGTTTAGGTCAGCGGTAGGCCACCTTGGCTCTTTGATAACTCGTGGACTTCAACTCCCAGAATTCCTGAGCCAGCATGGCTCAGCTTAGAAACCTCTCCCTTTCCCCTCAGCATGGCCGGCTCAGGAATTCTGGGAGTTGAAGTCCACGAGTCATAAAGCAGCCTAGGCCAGGGGTAGGCCACCTTGGCTCTTTTATGACTCGTGGACTTCAACTCCCAGAATTCCTGAGCCAGCGTGGCTCAGCTTGGAAACCTCTCCCTTTCCCCTCAGCATGGCCGGCTCAGGAATTCTGGGAGTTGAAGTCCACGAGTCATAAAGCGGCCTAGGCCAGGGGTAGACAACCTTGGCTCTTTTATGACTTGTGGACTTCAACTCCCAGAATTCCTGAGCCAGCATGGCTCAGCTTGGAAATATCTCCCTTTCCCCTCAGCATGGCTGGCTCAGGAATTCTGGGAGTTGAAGTCCACGAGTCATAAAGCGGCCTAGGCCAGGGGTAGGCCACCTTGGCTCTTTTATGACTCGTGGACTTCAACTCCCAGAATTCCTGAGCCAGCATGGCTCAGCTTGGAAACCTCTCCCTTTCCCCTCAGCGTGGCTGGCTCAGGAATTCTGGGAGTTGAAGTCCACGAGTCATCAAACAGCCAAGGTGGCCTACCCTTGGCCTATTGCACCCCTCAGCCTACAGCGCAAGGAAAGGGGTAACTTGCCTCAGCCTCCAGCAACCTATCCATTTAATCCGAAAACCCAACATGTGATTTGTTTCCTTCCCTACAAGGGCCTTTAGTTCCCAAACCTGAGCTCATCTCCTGGTTAGAAAACAAAGAAGAAAGACAAGGCCCCAGCTCTGAAGAAGGAGATGGGAAAAGAGGTAGCGACCGATCGCTTGTGTTTTGGGTGGCTTCAGAATTGCCAAGTTCAAGGCAGCAGCCGGTTGATTTTCATGGTTATCTTCCTCCCCATACACACACACATCTAGGATTGAGAGACAGCTGGAGATCATGTTACCAGCAAACACAGATTTAAGTTAAAGTTAAATTTAAGTTAAGTTAAACAGTCATTTTTTCACGGCAGTGAAACTGACATAAGTTGGGCAAAAGGGATGTGCCAAACTGGTTTTGGAGATGGACCGTTTTGGAATGGAGGGGTCCTTCTTGCTCTCTGAGCTTGGTTGCTTTCTTGCAGATGTTTCATTACCCAACTAGGTAACATTGTCAGTGCTAGCAAAACATCTGCAAGAAAGCAACCAAGCTCAGAGAGCACCAAGGACCCCCCCCTCTCATTTCAAGCCTCAGCCTCAAATATATTGGAATCTTGGAATTGCCAGGGAATGTTCTCTTTCTCTTCCAAACCTTGTCAGCTGGATTATTTCAGGGCTGGCCTAGCAATTTTCCAGAAATAAAGTTGGACTTTTAGAAAAAGCCACCTAGAGAATGGCTGGATCGACACGATCCAGAAGGCTTTTTCTGTTTTGAAAGTCACTCTGTCTCTGGAACAGCAGATTTTTCATCCACCCAGTGCCCATCTTTAAAAGGAAAGAGGCACATTCATGAAATGCCGGAGGGCGTTTGAAGTTCAGGGAAAGCTCTGTGCTTTTTAATAAAATCAAATTGGTTGGAAAAATTAGATTCCTCCTGATAAACCTAACCACCATAAACCTAACCGGGATGTCCTCCAACAGTGTCACCACATCCCAAGTGATTCTTATTTCCTGAGCTGTGCAAAGCTTGACAAAATCCTCCCGGCCTGAGAAATGAAATAAAATGATAACCAACGCAAAGTTAAGAACACCACAATATTTTTTTATCATAAAAAAAACATATTTTCAACGTTTTCTAAAAATGGTTAAATTGGCAACTGGATCCCAGTTTATTAAACCGAGGTGTTGTCTTACTCATACAAGTAACTTCTTCAGTCAAAATGAAAATATTTTGGAGGGGGGGGGCTAGGCCAGGGGTAGGCAACCTTGGCTCTTTTATGACGCGTGGACTTCAACTCCCAGAATTCCTGAGCCAGCCATGCTGAGGGAAAAGGAAAAGTTTCCAAGCTGAGCCGTGCTGGCTCAGGAATTCTGGGAGTTGAAGTCCACGTGTCATAAAAGAGCCAAGGTTGCCTACCCCTGGGCTAGGCATAGAGTCAGAAAGTCAATCAATCAATCAATCAATCAGAACAGAGATGGAAGGGACCTTGGTTGGACCTTGAAATGTACTAACGGCAGGGGTTTCTACCCCAAAATGAAATGCAATATGTAAATGAAGAGGCAACTGGACTTTCTTGTTTTTCTTTGAAGACGTTTCGCTTCTCATCCAAGAAGCTTCTTCAGCTCTGACTGGATGGTGGGGACATGGAAGGATTGAACAGCCTTCTCTCAACGGGGTTGAGCCAAGAAATTAAAAGACGCTTGCTCCTTGGGAGGAAAGCCATGGCATATCTAGACAGCACACTAAAAAGCAGAGATATCACCCTGCCAACAAAAGTGTGTATAGTCAAGGCCATGGTCTTCCCAGTTGCAATGTATGGCAGTGAAAGTTGGACCATAAGAAAGGCTGAGCGCCAAAGAATTGAGGCCTTTGAACTATGGTGCTGGAGAAGACTCCTGCGAGTCCCTTGGACTACAAGGCGATCAAACCGGTCAGTCCTAGAGGAGATCAACCCTGACTGCTCTTTAGAAGGCCAGATCCTGAAGCTAAAACTCAAATACTTTGGCCACCTAATGAGAAGGAAGGACTCGCTGGAGAAGAGCCTCATGCTGGGAAAGGTTGAGGGCAAGAGAAGAAGGGGACGACAGAGAATGAGGTGGCTGGATGGAGTCACTGAAGCAGCAGGCGTGAGCTTAGATGTACTTCAGAAGATGGTAGAGGACAGGAAGGCCTGGAGGAACATTGTCCATAGGGTCGCGATGGGTCGGACACGACTTCGCAACTAACAACAACAACATCTCCCATCTACAACAGAGTCCTTTCAGAAGTTCCAAAAAGGCTCCACATCCATTTGCACCACTCAGGTAACCCTGAGGACACAGAAAAACCTCCAAGTGGCCTCAACGACTCTCTAAGAATGCAAATGACCGGCTTTCTGCAAGGAGTATAAATCCTTCCATTCCCTCATCATCCAGTCAGAGCTGAAGAAGCTTCTCGGATGAGAAGCGAAATGTCTTCGAGGAAAAACTGGAAAGAAAATCCAGTTGCCTCTTTAAAAAAACCACCATTGGGACAACCACGAGCTGGATGACCAAGAACTTCCGTAGGCATAAGTGAAAACTCAAATCATCCAGGCCAAAAAGTATCTAAAAACGTTAAGTCATGGCAACTGGACGAAAAAGTTTATTTACAGATGTTCACGATTCTTTACCTGTTCATCTTCTTATTTAGTAATTTAAGAGAAGAGCTAGAAAATAGGGAAAATAGGAGAAGAGCGTACGTCGCTGTGACGGAGCGTGCAAGAGACCCTTAGTGAGTGGAGCTAAGGGAAGAAAGCGGCTGAGATTTTTGCTAAGGGAGTTTTGCCCCATTTTACGACCTCTCTTGCCTCCGTGGTTAAGCGGATCCCTGCGGTTGTTATGCTAGCAACAGCGGTTGTTATGTGCCCCTGGCTCCCTCCATTGACTTCGCCTGTCAGAAGGTCGCTAAAGGGGGAAATTAGGTGAACCCGGGAGGCTACAGGCATCAGAAATGTCGCATTTTAATTTTGGCCGCATCGCCACAGAGGTGCGGCAGTGGCCGTAAGCGTGAAAAATGGCCATTAAGTCACTCTTTTTTTTTTACTGCCGTCGTAACTCCACCGAATGAACCGTTGTAAGTCGAGGACTACCTGTATTGGGGAAAGGATCTGGCTGGAAATCCTGCTTCTCCCTGATTTTTTCCTTGGGCTTGATTCCAGCAGGCGACACTTGGAGGAACGAGGGCAAGACGGGCCCGGTTGGGGTGATGCCTGGTGAAGAAGATCCGGGCAAAGAAGCGGAAGACGATCTGTGGAGTCTGAGGGAAGGGAAGAAAGAAGAAGAAGAAGAAGAAGAAGAGAATCAAGTGACCGAACCTGGCCCAAAACAACCAGCAGGTATTGGAGGAAGATTTAGGATTTATATTGTGCCTTTCGTGGAGGTGGGATTTCTGGCTTGCAGTAACACCAGATCCTGCTCTCCTGGCTGGTGTGCAAGTGCTTGAGGTCCTCTCTCCAAATGAAACGCAGGGAATCTTGGGAGAGACGGGGGGGGGGGAGCAGAAAAATCAAAATGTTAGGCTGTCTGTTACCGCCAAGAGATTTCTCCTCAGTTCCTTGTCTTTTTTGCGCTATCCTGTGCAATGGGGGATTTTGCAGAACGCAGCAATAGCGCTATAGCCCTTAGCCTTATGTACCGCTTCACAGTGCTTTACACAGTGGCGTAGCGTGGGTTGTCAGCACCCAGGGCAAGGCACGCCTGGCACCCCCCCCCTCCATAGTGGGCGGCGAGCCAGCGGCTCGGATCGGATTCACACAGCCAGCACTGCAGTGAGAGAGAGTGAGTGAGCCAGGCAGGGGCAGAAAGCTGCGAGTGCTAGCGCGCCCCCCCAGATGTTGCGCCCGGTGCGGCCGGCCCCCCCCTGCACCCCCCACGCTACGCCACTGGTTTTACAGCCCTCTCTAAGCAGTCTATAGAGTCAGCACATTTGCCCCCAAACAAATCTGGGTCCTCGTTTTACCGACCTCAGAAGGATGGAAGGCTGAGTCAAGATTGAGCCGGTTAGGATCGAACTCCTGGCTGTGGGCAGAGTTAATTTGCAGTACTGCATTCTAACCATTGCACCGCCAGATTACATGGCCGAACATCAGAGCGCTATACAAAAGTGGATGGAAGCATGGAGTAGCTATACCTCCCAAGATATTTCTGAGCATGTTAATCCTAATAGTATACCTCCAGGATTCAATCTACCCCGACACATATGGGTGACATACAGTAGAATTAGAACGACTCATGGGCTGTGTGCCGATTCTCTGTATAAATGGGGAAAGACACCTTCAGCACAATGTGATTGCGAGGCTCCCCGACAGACTATCCAACATATAGTGAGGGCATGCACTAATAGAAGATACCCAGGAGATTTTAAGGACTTCCTCTGCGTAACAAGGGCAGCTACTGACTGGATCTCCAAACTCGACATTAAACTCTGAAATGTTATTTCTGTTTTCCTCTTAGGTTTCATAATTGCTTCTTTTTTAAAAAAAATTGTTTTAACTGTTCTAACTTGTAAATACAGGGAGTGCAGAATTATTAGGCAAATGAGTATTTTGACCACATCATCCTCTTTATGCATGTTGTCTTACTCCAAGCTGTATAGGCTCGAAAGCCTACTACCAATTAAGCATATTAGGTGATGTGCATCTCTGTAATGAGAAGGGGTGTGGTCTAATGACATCAACACCCTGTATCAGGTGTGCATAATTATTAGGCAACTTCCTTTCCTTTGGCAAAATGGGTCAAAAGAAGGACTTGACAGGCTCAGAAAAGTCAAAAATAGTGAGATATCTTGCAGAGGGATGCAGCACTCTTAAAATTGCAAAGCTTCTGAAGCGTGATCATCGAACAATCAAGCGTTTCATTCAAAATAGTCAACAGGGTCGCAAGAAGCGTGTGGAGAAACCAAGGCGCAAAATAACTGCCCATGAACTGAGAAAAGTCAAGCGTGCAGCTGCCAAGATGCCACTTGCCACCAGTTTGGCCATATTTCAGAGCTGCAACATCACTGGAGTGCCCAAAAGCACAAGGTGTGCAATACTCAGAGACATGGCCAAGGTAAGAAAGGCTGAAAGACAACCACCACTGAACAAGACACACAAGCTGAAACGTCAAGACTGGGCCAAGAAATATCTCAAGACTGATTTTTCTAAGGTTTTATGGACTGATGAAATGAGAGTGAGTCTTGATGGGCCAGATGGATGGGCCCGTGGCTGGATTGGTAAAGGGCAGAGAGCTCCAGTCCGACTCAGACGCCAGCAAGGTGGAGGTGGAGTACTGGTTTGGGCTGGTATCATCAAAGATGAGCTTGTGGGGCCTTTTCGGGTTGAGGATGGAGTCAAGCTCAACTCCCAGTCCTACTGCCAGTTTCTGGAAGACACCTTCTTCAAGCAGTGGTACAGGAAGAAGTCTGCATCCTTCAAGAAAAACATGATTTTCATGCAGGACAATGCTCCATCACACGCGTCCAAGTACTCCACAGCGTGGCTGGCAAGAAAGGGTATAAAAGAAGGAAATCTAATGACATGGCCTCCTTGTTCACCTGATCTGAACCCCATTGAGAACCTGTGGTCCATCATCAAATGTGAGATTTACAAGGAGGGAAAACAGTACACCTCTCTGAACAGTGTCTGGGAGGCTGTGGTTGCTGCTGCACGCAATGTTGATGGTGAACAGATCAAAACACTGACAGAATCCATGGATGGCAGGCTTTTGAGTGTCCTTGCAAAGAAAGGTGGCTATATTGGTCACTGATTTGTTTTTGTTATGTTTTTGAATGTCAGAAATGTATATTTGTGAATGTTGAGATGTTATATTGGTTTCACTGGTAAAAATAAATAATTGAAATGGGTATATATTTGTTTTTTGTTAAGTTGCCTAATAATTATGCACAGTAATAGTCACCTGCACACACAGATATCCCCCTAAAATAGCTATAACTAAAAACAAACTAAAAACTACTTCCAAAAATATTCAGCTTTGATATTAATGAGTTTTTTGGGTTCATTGAGAACATGGTTGTTGTTCAATAATAAAATTAATCCTCAAAAATACAACTTGCCTAATAATTCTGCACTCCCTGTATGAAGTGCTTTTAATTTAGCCATACGCTAAATAAATAAACCAGATAACATAACATAACATAACATAACATAACATAACATAACATAACATAACATAACATAACATAACATATAACACATAACTTGCACATTCTTTTGTGGTGCTTTGGTTGCACTTCAGCTGTTGTTCTGTTTGCTTGCTTTAATCCTGGGCTCTTTTTCCCCGCCTTTTAAACCAGAGAAACTTGTTAAAATAAGCAACTTTGAAAAATTGTTTCGAGAAATGAGAACCGCTGATTTACATCCTGGAAAAGAGCTAAAGCAGAGGTTCCCCAACCCTTTGGGCACCAGGGACCGTTTCCGTGGAGAAAGTTTTTTCCACGGACCAGAGAGTGCGTGGTTTTGTGTGCTGCCTGCATGCCACGGATGGGGCCTTGCTTGTTTGTGCGCAGACCGGTTGCTGGCATGCCACGGCCCAGTACCCGGTCCACGGATCAGGGGTTTGGGGACCCCTGAGCTAAAGCAGTAAGTTTTGTTGTTTTTTTTCCCAACATTCTCTCTCTCTTGGTTTCCTCCGTGGCTGAAAGAGGACGAGACAGTTGCCGGAGCCGATTCGGAGACCGCTGGAGATCTGATGTCCAAGGAACCCCCGCAGGCATTGCCAGGAAGAACACAGGGAAAGTTCTCTTTTGTGTTGGGGACGGCCGAAAGTGAGTATCCACAAGAATCAGGAGACTGTTCCGCACCCTGGCTCCGGTCAGCAGAATGCCTGCTCCAGAGAGATCATTTTAATAATAATAATAATAATAATAATAATAATAATAATAATAATAATAATAATAATAATAATAATAATAATTTTATTTATATACCGCCCTTCTCCCAAAGGACTCAGGGCGGTGAACAGGGCAGATATATAAAAAATACAAAAATACAAAAGTTAAAAAGAATTAAACATATGCCCAACTAAAAACAGTAAATACATATATTAAAAATGACAATAAAAACCCAACCCATCCCCCATCAGGCCAGGCCGGCTTGTTCAAATAAGAGTGTCTTCAGATCGCGACGGAAGGAGCGAAGGCCTTCCGGAGCTCAACCGGCAACCAGAAAAAAGCCATTTTTGGCACCAGAAAAAAGCCATTTTTACGTACCCAAGCAGAGTTTCCCCAAGGATCATCTGTTGATTCATGTCTTTCTTGAAATTATATATATATATATATAAAAAGATGTTGAGATTTTAGAAAGAGTACAGAGAAGAGCAAGAAAGATGATCAGGGGCCTGGAGGTTAAAAACATACGAAGAACAGTTTCTGGAACTGGGTATGTCAAGTTTAACGAAGTGAAGGACCAGGGGTGACATGATAGCAGTGTTCCAGTATTTGTTGTTGTTGTTAGCTGCGAAGTCGTGTCCGACCCATCGCAACCCTATGGACAACGTTCCTCCAGGCCTTCCTGTCCTCTACCATCTTCAGGAGTCCCTTTAGGCTCATGCTTACTGCTTCAGTGACTCCATCCAGCCACCTCATTCTCTGTCGTCCCCTTCTTCTCTTGCCCTCAATCTTTCCCAGCGTTAGGCTCTTCTCCAGTGAGTCCTTCCTTCTCATTAGGTGGCCAAAGTATTTGAGTTTTAGCTTCAGGATCTGGCCTTCTAAAGAGCAGTCAGGGTTGATCTCCTCTAGGACTGACCGGTTTGATCGCCTTGCAGTCCAAGGGACTCGCAGGAGTCTTCTCCAGCACCAGAGTTCAAAGGCCTCCATTCTTTGGCGCTCAGCCTTTCTTATGGTCCAACTTTCACTGCCATACATTGCAACTGGGAAGGCCATAGCCTTGACTATACGCACTTTTGTTGACAGGGTGATGTCTCTGCTTTTTAGTGTGCTGTCTAGATTTGCCATGGCTTTCCTCCCCAGGAGCAAGCGTCTTTTAATTTCTTGGCTACAGTCCCCATCTGCGGTGATCTTGGAGCCCAGGAAAATAAAATCTGTCACTACCTCCATTTCTTCCCCATCTATTTGAGTATTTGATGGGCTGCCATAAAGAGGAGGGGGCCCCCTTTTATTTTCCGAAGCACCAGAAGGAAAGACCGGAAACAACAGATGGAAATTAATCCAGGAGAGAAGCAAGCTAGAACTAAGGAGAAGTTTCCTGAGAGTGAGAACAGTTAACCAGTGGAACAGCTTTGCCTTCAGAAGTTGTGGGTGTTTCATCTCTGGAGGTTTTTAAGAAAAGGCTGGACAGCCCGTTGTCTGAAAATAATAATAATAATAATAATAATAATAATAATAATAATAATAATAATAATGATGATGATGATGATGATGATGATGATGATGATGATGATGATGTTGGAAGGGACCTTGGAGGTCATCTAGTCCAACCCCCTGCTAAGGCAGGAAACCCTATAACATTTCAAATTATTATTATTATTATTATTTATTGGATTTTTATACCGCCCTTCTCCCAAAGGACTCAGGGCGGTGAACAGGGCATATAAATAGAAATACAAAAGTTAAAAAAAGGATTGGTATATAGGGTCTCCTGCTTGAGCAGGGGGTTGGACTAGAAGACCTCCGAGGTCCCATTCCAACTCGGGTATTCTGTTAAAAGCGTTGCAAAATTCCGTAGGCTTCCTTTTAAGGCTCGTTAAGTATGACTGTTCATTTAGTGATGGTTCGAAGTTACGACGGCGTTGAAATAAGTGACCTGTAACCAGTCCTCGGATCTATGACCATTACAGCAGTCCCCCACAGTCATGTGATCGCCGTTTGCAACCTTTCCAGACAATTTCCGACAAGCAAAGCCCAACGGAGAAGCCAGCAGGAAAGGCCCCAAGTCATAGCCGCGGGATGTCTTGTTTAATAACCGTAGTGATTTTTTTTTTTAATTCCATTTATATCCCGCCCTTCTCCGAAGACTCAGGGCGGCTTACAATCTAAAGCACAATGTGCTTAGCAGTAGCCTTCATTCTATGTATATGCCTGCTTATTAGGGCTTTCACACACACACACCAAGCGGCATTATTACAAAGTCAGCTTAATTGCCCCCAACCATCTGGGTCCTCATTTTACCTACCTGGGAAGGATGGAAGGCTGAGTCAACCTTGAGCCTGGTGGGACGCGAACCTGCACTAATTGCAGGCAGCTGGTGTTACTTAAGGAGGCATTAGCCCACTGCTCCACCAAGGCTTTTTGTTTTTTTTTAACCGATAGTTAAATTTAGAATTAAAAAAATATTTTTTTAAGTGTATAATGAGCCGTAACAGTTTTAGCTCCTGCCTGAAGGAATCTACATTATTTATTTATTTATTTATTTTAATCCCATTTATATCCCGCCCTTCTCCGAAGACTCAGGGCGGCTTACAATTTTTAAAGCACAAATCAATGTGCTTAGCAATAGCCTTCATTCTATGTATATGCCTGCTTATTAGGGCTTTCACACACACCCCAAGCGGCATTATTACAAAGTCAGCTTAATTGTCCCCAACAATCTGGGTCCTCATTTTACCTACCTGGGAAGGATGGAAGGCTGAGTCAACCTTGAGCCTGGTGGGATGCGAACCTGCACTCATTGCAGGCAGCTGGTGTTACTTCAGGAGGCATTAGCCCACTGCTCCACCAAGGCTCTTCCTTAACTGTGGCAGAGAAGGTCATAAAATGGGAGCGGGGTGACATGTGATACCTTGCCTAACAACTGCACCACTTAATGAATTATTGATGTTGTAAATCAAGGACTATCTCTAATTTTTTTTTTTAAAAAATGTTTTATACATTTACGGATTGCCCTTTTTTAATTTATTTCTGAGCCTGCCTTATTCTGTGACTAGGCACTGTTCATGTTTTACCTGAACGGGGTGGAGATTTTTCTCAAACAGCATCCCTTAACTCGATCCATTCTCCGTAAGTTGAAGTATAACTCAGCCTCCCTGTCTCTTGTTTTGCTTTAATACTTCCAAAAAAAAAAGAAAATTCCATTTTCAGCTCCTCAGTGGCCACATGGATACATCTGGCGAACCTGTTTGATTTTGCCCCTTTGTAATACGGAATTTGTCTTTCTTTCTTTCTTTCTTTCTTTCTTTCTTTCTTTCTTTCTTTCTTTCTTTCTTTCTTTCTTCTTTCTTTCTTTCTTTCTTTCTTTCTTTCTTTCTTTCTTCCTTCCTTCCTTCCTTCCTTCCTTCCTTCTTTCTTCCTTCCTTCCTTCCTTCCTTCCTTCCTTCCTTCCTTTCTTTCTTTCTTTCTTTCTTTCTTTCTTCCTTCCTTCCTTTCTTTATTTCTCTTTGTGTCTCTGCTTCTCTCTTTTTTTCTTCCTTCCTTCCTTCCTTCCTTCCTTCCTTTCTTTCTTTCTTTCTTTCTTTCTTCCTTCCCTCCTTCCTTTCTTCCTTCCTTTCTTTCTTTCTTTCTCTTTGTGTCTCTGCTTCTCTCTTTTCTTTCTTTCTTTCTTTCTTTCTTTCTTTCTTTCTTTCTTTCTTTCTTTCTTTCTTTCTCTTTCTGTCTGTCTGCTTCTCTCTTTCTCCATTTCTCTTTCCCCGTTTCTCTTTCTTTCTGTCTCTTCTTTCTTTCTGTCTGTCTGTCTGTCTGTCTATCTGTCTCTTTTTCTGTCACTTTCTCTTTCTGTCTTTTTCTTTGTCTCTGCTTCTCTCTTTTTTCTTTTTTTCTCCCTTTCTCTTTTTCTTTCTTTCTTTCTCTCTGTCTCTTTCTTTCTGTTTCTTTCTCTTTCTGTCTGCTTCTCTCTCCATTTCTCTTTCTGTCTTTCTGTATCTCTCCTTTCTTTCTTTCTTTCTTTCTTTCTTTCTTTCTTTCTTTCTCTTTCTCTTTGTCTCTCTGCTTCTCTCTTTCTTTTTTCTCTCTTTCTTCCATTCTTTTTTCTTTCTTTCTCTTTCTTTCTCTTTCTGTCTGCTTCTCTCTTTCTCCATTTCTCTTTCTTTCTCTCTCTCTTTTCTCTTTCTTTCTTTCTCTTTCTGTCTGCTTCTCTCTTTCTCCATTTCTCTTTCTTTCTCTCTTTTCTCTTTCTTTCTTTCTGTCTTTGTCTCTGCTTCTCTCTTTCTTTTTCTCTTTTTCTTCCTTTCTTTTTTCTCTCTTTCTGTTTCTTTCTCTTTCTGTCTGCTTCTCTCTTTCTCCATTTCTTTCTCTTTTTCTTTCTGTCTCTTTCTGTTTCTCTCCCTTTTCTTTCTTTCTTTCTTTCTTTCTTTCTTTCTTTCTTTCCTTTCTCTCTGTCTGTCTGCTTCTCTCTTTCTCCATTTCTCTTTCTCTTTTTCTTTCTGTCTGCCTCCTTTCTTTCTCCATTTTTTTTCTCTTTCTTCCTCCTTTTCCCTCCCCCCTTTCTCTCTTTCTCTCCAACTAGGTGACCCTGCTGATAGTGGGAGTGAACGGGAGCCCCACGGGGTGCTGTCAGAAGACACGGAGGACGAAGAGGTGGCCAGCCACTTTGGGAACCTCAAAGAGCCGGGGAAGAGTAACGAAACCCCGCCGGAAGAGCGGCTGAACAAAGGCAGCTCCCGGGGAAGCGACTACAGCGCCCTGCCGGCCCCGCAGAAGAAGACCCCCAAGGGCAAGAGGAAGAATCAGTGCAAAGACTGCGGGAAGAGTTTCACCCGGAAGGCCAGCCTGAAAGTTCACCAGCGGATCCACACGGGCGAGAAGCCCTACAAGTGCACCGTCTGCGCCAAGGGCTTCTGCGACAAGACCAGCTTCCTCCGCCACCAGAGGATCCACACCGGGGAGAAGCCCTACAAGTGCCCCGAGTGCGGGAAGAGCTTCAACCGGACCACCAACCTGATGACCCACCAGAAGACCCACGTGGAGAGCCGCGAGAAGACCTTCCACTGCTCCAGCTGCAGCAAGAGCTTCTACAACAAGTACAGCCTGAAGACCCACTGGCGGAGCCACACCGGGGAGAAGCCCTACAAGTGCTCCAGCTGCAGCAAGAGCTTCTGCGACAAGTCCAACCTGGAGGCCCACTGGCGAGTGCACACCGGGGAGCGGCCCTTCGAGTGCTCGGAGTGCGGGAAGAGCTTCAGCGACCGGCGGACCCTCCTCCGCCACCAGAGGATCCACACGGGGGAAAAGCCCTACAAGTGCGCCGAGTGCGGGAAGAGCTTCAATGACCTGGCCACGCTCCTCCGGCACCAGAAGATCCACACGGGAGAGAAGCCCTACCGCTGCACCGAGTGCGGGAAGAGCTTCAACCAGAGCTCCCATCTCATCCGGCATCAGAACACGCACGACGCCAAACGCCACAAGTCCTCCTCGGAAGCCAAGGGAGGGGCGAAGGCTTCCGTCGGGACCAACATCTTTTTGGATATCGGGAGTTTTGCCCAGGGGAGCTATTACCAGTACGCGCACCCGGCCGAGCCGTTTCCCTGGCCTCTTTCGACCTACACGTCTTCCGCCGAGCCCGGAGACGCAGGCGTGCCGAACCTCTGGACTATTCAGGAGACCTCGGTGGGCGAGCAAGCCATCCTGGTGATGAAAGAATTCACAGAGGAGAGGACTTTAGCCCTGTGAAGGTGCTCGGGAGGGAGGAGAAGAGAAAAATGAAACCTGTGTTTTTATTTTTCCCCCCCCGCGCCCCCCCAGGACGGGTTTTATTGATCCAAAATCGCAAAGCAGGGATTTTTATTTTATTTTTAATTTTTATTTCTTTGGAAAGAGGCCAGTTTCTTTCCAAAAGAAAAAAAGAAGATTTCAGTTCCACAAAGACAGCATGAAATCCCTGGACGTCTTCATCCTTCGGCTCGAGACGACGATTGGAGAGAGATATTACTATTATTATTATTATTATTATTATTTTCTTTCTACAAAGACTCAGTTTAGGGAGTAAGCTCCAGGGAGGGGAGGAAAATACGAAGAGTTTGAGGGTTTCCAAAATTCGCAAGGATTGGTCACCCCCCCCTCACTTCTCAGTCCACGTGGAAGCAAAGAGAATAATTGAAGCCGTTGAAAGGAAAGGCAATCCACATCCCGCCTTGAAAGACGGGCGTTTTCCCTCCCCGTTTTTTTTAAACGGGATCCTTTTTAGCTCTGACTCCCTCTTAACAAACCCAGGTTTGAGAGAGATCTGGCAGAAGGACTGTCTGGCGTTGGTAAAACAAAAGGAGAGCCTCTTTTGTCACCTGAAAAGTTAAGCGTGCAAAAAAAAAAGAGGGCAGGTGAGGAACGGTGCGGTCCAAAGAAATCTTTTTTAAAAAAAAAAAAAAAAAAGCAAGGCGGACGTGACGCAAGACCGCTGTCTCCGCAAAGACGCAGTGGCGTAGCGTGGGTTGTCAGCACCCGGGGCAAGGCAAGTGACGTCACGGCACCGCCGAAAAGACGCGCCCCGCAGCGGCGTAGACTTTCCAAGAAGAGTCGCGCGCATGCGGGATGCTTCCGGGTCCCTCTCGAGGGCGGCTGGGCGGGGCTCCGACCTGCAAGAGCCGCTGCATTCAAGCTCGCACGTGAGCCCCGCTAAATAAAGCCACGCATGCACACGAAGCTAGGCCAGCCGGCCGGCGGGTCCGCCTTCGCTCGGCCAAACCTGCCGGGGCGCCTGCGGGGCGCTTGCGGTTGGCCTGAGCCTGGGCGCAGAGTTGGGCGCTTCTATTTATTTTATTCAGTTTATGTGGCCGCCCATCTCACCTGCCGGACTCATTTCGCTTTGCAAGAAAGAGCAGCTCGAGAGCGGAGCCAAGCCGACTCTGTGCAGCCCTTGGGGCTCCCTGAGCAGCTCAGTGCGAGCGCGCCCCCCCCAGATGTTGCGCCCGGTGCGGCCAGCCCCCCCCTGCACCCCCCACGCTACGCCACTGCGAAGACGTATTTTTTAATTGTTTGGTTTCCAAAGATAGAGCTCTTCTAAAGGAAGGGTTTTCTCAGCCTTGTCAGCCTTAAGATGACTGGACTTCGACTCCCAGAGTTGCCCAGCCCCTCTCAGGATTTCCCAGCAATTCTGGGAGTTGAAGTCCACACTTTTGAAAGCGGCCGAGTTTGAAAAGCCCTAAAAAAAGCCATGCTGCCAAAATCACGAACCCGTAATGGATAAGTGTGGATGCATGAATAGCCAGGACCATGTTAGATTTTTTTTCAGCATGCCATCCCGGTCTAGATAGGGCTCGCAACTTGGGAGTCCTCCTAGATTCACGGCTTACTTTGGAAGATCACATAGTGGCCGTGACTAGGGGGGCCTTCGCCCAGGTTTGCCTGGTGCGCCAGTTGCGGCCCTATCTAGACCGGGATGCCCTGCGTACGGTCACTCATGCGCTCGTGACCTCTCATTTGGACTACTGCAACGCTCTTGAAGACCACTCGGAGGCTCCAACTGGTACAGAATGCAGCTGCGAGAGTTGTGTTGGGAGTCTCCCGATACTCCCATGTTACACCTCTGCTCCGTGAGCTGCATTGGCTCCCAGTTGTCTTCCGGGTGAGGTTCAAGGTGCTGGTAATGACCTACAAAGCCCTTCATGGCATGGGTCCGGAATACCTTGGGGAGCACCTGCGGCCGGCATCAACTTCCCTCCGCCCAATACGTTCCCACAGAGAGGGTCTCCTCAGGGTGCCACCGGTCAAAGAATGCCGACTGGTGGCCCCCAGGGCGAGGGCCTTCTCTGTGGGCGCGGCGGATTTATGGAACCATCTTCCGGTTGAGCTCCGGATGGCGCTCGACCTTCGCTCTTTCCGGCGCGATCTAAAGACGTATCTTTTTGAACAAGCTGGCCTGGCCTGATGGGAGGGGGTTGGGTTTTTATTACTTTTAAACACGTTTTAATCTATTTTAAAGAGTTCTGGGCACTTGTTTAATCTTTTTTTAATTTTTGTATTCTGTTTTTTAACATGCATTGCCCTGTTCACCGCCCTGAGTTCTTTCGGGAGAAGGGCGGTATGCAAATAAAATTAATTAATTAATTAATTAATTTAAAAAAACAAAACAAAAAAAACCCCCCTGTCATCCCTAATGCAGCACAGGAATTGACAGTGCTTTTTTTGTAAAAAAAGAACAAGGTGCCGGAACTCACACATTATCATACAAACCCGCCTTGCCTACCCTACAAGGTTCCATCCAAAAAAAAGGTGCCGGAACTCCGTTCTGAGCGTTCTGTGAGGGAAAAAAAAAAAGCCCTGGGAATTGAGCATGTCACGGCCAGTTTGTTTTAGCGGGAATTGCTGTGCTTGTCTACAGCGGCAGAAAGTCGTCACGATCAAAGCTTATTTAAGGTTTGCCCTCTTAACGCAGGAATCTGAGTAAAAGACGGATAATGCCGTCTTATTGTTTTCTAGCCAGACATGAAACCTCTCCAATGCTGGTGAGATTTCCAGTGCGACACGGGCACGATTCTGGCGCAGGGAAAACCTCTGCAATGGAAACCAGGAATCTCCTCTTGTTCGTTTGTCTGAGGAAAAACATCCCAGGGAAGGCTGACTTTATTTATTTATTCTTTTAAAAACCCCGCCCCTCTTATTATTATTATTTTACAAATACATACATACTCCTTCCTCCTCCTCCTCTTTTCCCTACAACAATTAACAACAGCTTTGTGAGGTGGGTTGGGCTGAAAGAGAGGGACTGGCCCACGGTCACTCAGACGGACTTTGTGGCTAAGGTGGAACCACAGCCCAGCGCTTTTTATAAACAGGCGTAGAATCCAAATCACATGAAGTATCCGTTGTTGTTGTTAGCTGTGAAGTCGTGTCCGACCCAACGGGAGTTGGCCTCGGTTCCTCCAGGCCTTCCTGTCCTCTGCCATCTTCTGGAGTCCATCTAAGCTCACGTCTACTGCTTCAGTGACTCCATCCAGCCACCTCATTCTCTGTCGTCCCCTTCTTCTCTTGCCCTCAATCTTTCCCAGCATTAGGCTCTTCTCCAGTGAGTCCTTCCTTCTCCTTAGGTGGCCAAAGTATTTGAGTTTTAGCTTCAGGATCTGGCCTTCTAAAGAGCAGTCAGGACTGATCTCCTCTAGGACTGACCGGTTTGATCGCCTTGCAGTCCCAGGGACTCGCAGGAGTCTTCTCCGGCACCATAGGCCTGAAGTATCAGTACCGCTTCATAAATCCTTAGTAAGGCCACACCTGGAATACTTGCATCCAGTTTTGGTCACCACATTACAAAAAAAACAAGATGTTGAGACTTTGGAAAAACTGCAGAGAAGATCAACTATATATATAGTTGTCGTAAAATGGGCCAGTCACGCAACCTACCCGATTTTGTGATTTTTTGTGTGTGCAGCGGTCGTTAAGTGACTATGGCAGTTGTAAAACAAATGCAGCGGTCGCTAAGTGTACCCATTGTTTGCAATGGTGCCAAATGAGATCACACGACGCTTCAAATGCGGCCGTGTTGCCCAGCTCCTCAGGCACAGGTGTGTGTATGTGTGTGTGTGTGACAAACGCCCAGTCGTAAGTCTCCTTTTTCAGGTAGGTCATAACTTCAGACAGTCGCTAAGCAAGTGGTCGTAAGTCAAGGATTGCCTGTACTACACAGACTACTGTAAAACTGACTAAAGTAGGCTGGCTCTTAAGGCATCAGTGCGCTCTTGTGGTTAATTTTAAACAACAGACAATGTTAGTGGTTTCTAAACAGCAAATCAGATTTTTGGGATGGCAGATATATCCGTTAGTTTTTTTTTTTTTTTTTTTTTTACACAGACTGGGATTCTTGTTACGATTTTGAGCTGGCTTTTCTTCCTACGCGTCAGCAGTTCTGAAATAATACTTTGGAAAGGCTTTCCCACCCAGAGCTCTCGATACGTTGCTGTGGCTGATGGGTATTGAGGTGCTAAAAGATTGTGCTGATATACAAGAAGACACGGTGGCTCAGTGGGTTAGGACGCTGAGCTTGTCGATCAGAAGGTCAGCAGTTTGGTGGGTCGAATCCCGAGTGCCGCGTAGCAGAGTGAGCGCCTGTTATTCGTCCCAGCTTCTGCCAACCTAGCAGTTCGAAAGCACGTAAAAAATGCAAGTAGAAAAATAGGGACCACTACGGTGGGAAGGTAACAGCGTTCCGTGTGCCTTTGGCGTCTAGTCATGCCGGCCACATGACCACGGAGACGTCCTCGGATAAGCGCTGGCCCTTCAGCTTTGAAACGGAGATGAGCACCGGCCCCTAGAGTCAGAAACGACTAGCACGCATGTGCGGGGGAACCTTTACCTTTACTTTTTATAGAAGAATAAGTGCAGGATTGGGGTGTCATAGGACTCCTGAGCACCAATAAGGGCTGTGCGAGAACGTTAGACACCAGAGACTCAGTAGGAGTTGGCGCAGGCATTCGACTATTGAGAGATTTGAGGGTTAAATCTTATTAAATCCGTTAAATTCTTGTAATTACAAAAAGAGTCAATTTGGTGAAGCGGTCAAAGGCATCAGGCTAGAAATTGGCAGGCCCTCAGTTCCAGCTGGGTGGCCTTGGGCCAGTCCCTCTCTCTCAGCCCTAAGAAGAAGGCAATGGCAAACCACTTCTGAAAACATGGCTAAGAAAAATGCAGGGATTTGCCCTTGTTGTCCCTGGGACTCAAGATTGACTCCAAGGTGCGTGCGCACAAACGCGCACGCACACAAACACACAAAAGCCATAACTTAACATTTAAAATGTTTCTTAACCGTATTTCATCCAATGAAGTCATTGGGGTGAAAATGCACAGACAAGTTAATTTTTTTTTAAAGAAGAACACGTTTCTAAAACAACCTTGGCTTGCGGCAAGCCCCTTCTAATAAATGCTGACATTTATTGGTTAATGATGGAGGTGAGCTGCTTTTATAAAAGGGTCTGTAGAGTTTGAGGCAGAGAATGATGGGCTTCTGCAGCTGCACCATGCTAAATATTAAAATTTTCTCAAGGGACCCTCAGTTCTTGAAACTACTTAGATCAGGGGGTCTTCAAACTTGGTCCTTTTATGACTTGTGGACTTCAATTCTCAGAGCTGAATTCTGGGAGTTGGAAGTTCCCAAGTCATCAAAGGGCCGAGTTTGAAGACCCCTGACTTAGATGGTTGGGACATTTTCTGGGAACTGTTACCTGGAATGGTACTGTGTGGTGCAGGTTTTGGGAACTTGTGATCAGACAAACACTAAGATTTTTAATTTACTCGTAAAGGGATACAGAGAAGGATGAATTTGGATCATTTACCAAAGGTACTTGAAATTTAAATCTATAAACAGGATTTTTCTCAAATCGCCATCTTGTTCATCCCTCCCTCCATCTTCTGACTTTTGAACACTTGACATTTATTGAGTTTCTGATTGTCTTGTATGTTATGTATATTTTAAATTTAGACTGTGTTTGTTATCCATATTTAGTTTAGGATTTTGCTATTTATATTACATTAGTCTCTCTCCCTTTTTTTTTTTTAATTTTAACCCTGAGGTCTTTCCAGCACAATAAGCTTCTTAGTTACACTATAAAACCCAGCACTTTGATTGCCTTGAATTTGCAAGTTAATTTTGGATTTTTTTTTTTAAAAAAAAATAGGCAACTGGAAACTAATCACTGTAACCCTTCTGAAAAACTCGCAGCGGAAGGGGAAAGGTCTTGGATGGAGACGATCTATTCTGAAAATGTTGCAATGCAGATAGTCCTCAATTTACAGCAGTTTTTTTTAAAAAAGGGACTTGCAAATGGAAGAATCTTTAAAACAAGTGATGCACGTGGCATAACGTGAGAATGCAAAGGTAATCGCTTCTGAGCAACAGTCTCTGCTCAGTTTCCCAAACATAAAAGAGATTCCCCCTCCTCTTCACTTGTTCCTTGATTTTTGCCCTTTTGTAGGAATTGTGTCAAATCTCTGCTTTTCGAAAGTAGCTGGTTCTTGTAGCTGATTGCCTTTCGTATGCATGGGTGGCTTTAAAAGGATTGTATGGTAATCATCTTTTAGTGTAATGGGAAGATGCTTTGCAAATAAAGAGTAATGAAATGGGTCTTTCTTGTCCACAGTTTTAACATTTATATGTTCTACTAACTAGACCAGGGGTAGGCCACCTTGGCTCTTTTATGACTGGTGGACTTCAACTCCCAGAATTCCTGAGCCAGCATGGCTCAGCTTGGAAACTATCCCTTTCCCCTCAGCTTGGCTGGCTCAGGAATTCTGGGAGTTGAAGTCCACCAGTCATAAAGCGGCCTAGGCCAGGGGAAGGCCACCTTGGCTCTTTTATGACTCGTGGACTTCAACTCCCAGAATTCCTGAGCCAGCATGGCTCAGCTTGGAAACTCTCCCTTTCCCCTCAGCATGGCTGGCTCAGGAATTCTGGGAGTTGAAGTCCACGAGTCATAAAGCGGCCTAGGCCAGGGGTAGGCCACCTTGGCTCTTTTATGACTCGTGGACTTCAACTCCCAGAATTCCTGAGCCAGCATGGCTCAGCTTGGAAACTCTCCCTTTCCCCTCAGCATGGCTGGCTCAGGAATTCTGGGAGTTGAAGTCCACGAGTCATAAAGCGGCCTAGGCCAGGGGAAGGCCACCTTGGCTCTTTTATGACTCGTGGACTTCAACTCCCAGAATTCCTGAGCCAGCATGGCTCAGCTTGGAAACTCTCCCTTTCCCCTCAGCATGGCTGGCTCAGGAATTCTGGGAGTTGAAGTCCACGAGTCATAAAGCGGCCTAGGCCAGGGGAAGGCCACCTTGGCTCTTTTATGACTCGTGGACTTCAACTCCCAGAATTCCTGAGCCAGCATGGCTCAGCTTGGAAACTCTCCCTTTCCCCTCAGCATGGCTGGCTCAGGAATTCTGGGAGTTGAAGTCCACGAGTCATAAAGCGGCCTAGGCCAGGGGTAGGCCACCTTGGCTCTTTTATGACTCGTGGACTTCAACTCCCAGAATTCCTGAGCCAGCATGGCTCAGCTTGGAAACTCTCCCTTTCCCCTCAGCATGGCTGGCTCAGGAATTCTGGGAGTTGAAGTCCACGAGTCATAAAGCGGCCTAGGCCAGGGGAAGGCCACCTTGGCTCTTTTATGACTCGTGGACTTCAACTCCCAGAATTCCTGAGCCAGCATGGCTCAGCTTGGAAACTCTCCCTTTCCCCTCAGCATGGCTGGCTCAGGAATTCTGGGAGTTGAAGTCCACGAGTCATAAAGCGGCCTAGGCCAGGGGAAGGCCACCTTGGCTCTTTTATGACTCGTGGACTTCAACTCCCAGAATTCCTGAGCCAGCATGGCTCAGCTTGGAAACTCTCCCTTTCCCCTCAGCATGGCTGGCTCAGGAATTCTGGGAGTTGAAGTCCACGAGTCATAAAGCGGCCTAGGCCAGGGGTAGGCCACCTTGGCTCTTTTATGACTCGTGGACTTCAACTCCCAGAATTCCTGAGCCAGCATGGCTCAGCTTGGAAACTCTCCCTTTCCCCTCAGCATGGCTGGCTCAGGAATTCTGGGAGTTGAAGTCCACGAGTCATAAAGCGGCCTAGGCCAGGGGAAGGCCACCTTGGCTCTTTTATGACTCGTGGACTTCAACTCCCAGAATTCCTGAGCCAGCATGGCTCAGCTTGGAAACTCTCCCTTTCCCCTCAGCATGGCTGGCTCAGGAATTCTGGGAGTTGAAGTCCACGAGTCATAAAGCGGCCTAGGCCAGGGGAAGGCCACCTTGGCTCTTTTATGACTCGTGGACTTCAACTCCCAGAATTCCTGAGCCAGCATGGCTCAGCTTGGAAACCTCTCCCTTTCCCCTCAGCATGGCTGGCTCAGGAATTCTGGGAGTTGAAGTCCATGAGTCATGAGGGCGCCATAGTTGCCTCCATGCTGGCTCAGGAATTCTGGGAGTTGAAGTCCACCAGTCATAAAAGAGCCAAGGTTGCCTACCCCTGAACTAGACAATTCGGGCCCCGGTGGTGGTGGTGGTGGGGAGCTGTCATTTCATTTCTAAATAGAGAAACAGACTGAGCAGGGGTGAGCCAAAAAGCAATGGGAGCTCTTCCCCATTCTTTATGGAATCAGGCCAAGATCATCAAAAATCCTTCCTCCTTCTTTTCCTTCCTCCCTCTCTTCTCTTCCTCTGCCCCTCTCCCTCCTCCTCATTCCCGCCTCCCTCCTGTTCATCCTCTCCTCCTCCCCTCTCTTCCCTTTTTCTCCTTCTGTTGGAAGAAAGGTCTTCATCGTGGTTCATCCAAGCTGGGAACAAACACGGCAACTGCTCTGGGAAGGTGGTTGCAGTTTATTGGAGAGGAGAACCAGACAGGAAGATGGCTGGGAGAAAAAAGGGCTGACCACATGTAGGGAGTGGGTTTTTATACCCTCTGGATCCTTTTGTTTGGAGTTGCTTCCTGTTCCTGTTTGAGGCTATTTCCTGTGCCCTGAACAGTAGATATGTAATTTAACAGTAGATATAGTAATTTAACCCCATAAAACCATAGTCAGTCCAGGCCCGATTGTTGAAACATCTATGTCTTCAGGTCACGGTAAAAGGACCGAAGGTCGGGGGCCGTCTGCAGCTCCGGAGGCAGCAGCTTCCAGAGGGTCGGCGCGCCCACAGAGAAGGCTCTCCCCCTGGGGGTCGCCAACCGGCATTGCTTAACCGACGGAACTCTGAGGAGGCCGACCCTGTGGGAGCGAACCGGGTGATGGAAGTTTGACAATGGCAGCAGGTGGTCTCGCAAATACCCCGGGCCTAAGCCATGTAGGGCTTAAAAGGTAATTACTAGCACCTTAAAGGGACGCGGTGGCTCAGTGGGTTAGGACACTGAGCTTGTCGATCAGAAGGTCGGCAGTTTGGCGGGTCGAATCCCGCGTGCCGCGTAGCAGAGTGAGCGCCTGTTACTCGTCCCAGCTTCTGTCAACCTAGCAGTTCGAAAGCACGTAAAAATGCAAGTAGAAAAATAGGGACCGCTCCGGTGGGAAGGTAACAGCGTTCCGTGCGCCTTTGGTGGCGTCTAGTCATGCCAGCCACGTGACCACGGAGACGTCCTCGGACAAGCGCTGGCTCTTCGGCTTTTGAAACGGAGATGAGCACCGGCCCCTAGAGTCGGAAACGACTAGCACGCACGTGCGGGGGAACCTTTACCTTTACCAGACAGGAAGATGGCTGGCAGAAAAAGAAGGGCTGACCACATGTAGGGAGTGGGTTTTTATACCCTCTGGATCTTTTTGTTTGGAGTTGCTTCCTGTTCCTGTTTCGGGCTATTTCCTGTGCCCTGAACTTTTGACCTGAGTCAAGAGTGTGCCTTCTTGGTATTCTGATGGTGATGGGTTAATCCTATCATGTCCAAAGTTCAAGTCCTACTTCCCTGGGGCTGGAGTATGTAGATTTTAGGTGTCTCTGTCTTCTTAATCTCCCAGCTGAGGGGCCTTGCAACCTTCCTGACGGTTTCCATCTGCATTTGTACAGAGCTGGCTTCTGCTTGGGGAAGCGAGACCTGGGGCTTATGGAGAAAAAGCGGGCCTGTTTTCCTGCCTCTTCAAGATCCATTTTAGGAAATAGATTTTTCTGCCCTTTTGATATTTCCTTCTTTGGGGGGCTGACTTCCCACACTTCTCCTCCTCCCTCATTGACTCCCTCCCCTCTCTTCCCTTCCCTTATCTCTCTTCCTCCTTCCCTTTCTTTTCTCTCCCTTCTCTTCCTTCCTCCCCCTCTTCCCATCCCTTTTCCTCTTCCCCTTTTCCTTCTTTCCTCCCTCCTCTTCCTCCCCTATCTTCCTTCTTTTTCTTCTCTATCTTCTCTTTTCCTTTCTTCTCTTCCCTCCCTCCTGCTCTCCTCTCCTCTCCCTCCTTCCCTTTCTTTTCTCTCTTCCTTCCTCCCCCTCTTCCCATCCCTTTCCCTCTTTTCTTCCCCCCTTTCTTTTCCTTCTCTTCCCTTCTTTCCTCCCTCCTCTTCCTCCCCTATCTTTCCTTCTCTTCTTCCCTGTCATTTTTTCCTTTCTTTTCTTCCCTCTCTCCTGCTCTCCTCTCCTCTTCCTCCTTCCCTTTCTTTTTTCTCACTTCCTCCCCCTCTTCCCATCCCTTTTCCTCTTCTCTTCCCCTTTTCCTTCTCTTCCATTCTTTCCTCCCTCCTCTTCCTCCCCTATCTTCCTTCTTTTTCTTCTCTTCTTCCCTATCTTCTCTTTTCCTTTCTTCTCTTCCCTCTTTCCTGCTCTCCTCTCCTCTTCCTCCTTCCCTTTCTTTTCTCTCACTTCCTCCCCCTCTTCCCATCCCTTTTCCTCTTCTCTTCCCCCCTTTCTTTTCCTTCCCTTCTTTCCTCCCTCTCTTCTGAACTGCATTACATCCACTAGGGCAGACATGTCAAACACAAGGCACCGGGGGCCGGATCCGGCCCGCAACGTGGTTTCATGTGGCCCGCGAAGCCATCCTGGAAACAGTGAGGGAACGGCCCCCTCTGCCTTGGCCCTGGCCGAGAGACCCTCCTTCTGCCAGAGACCCTCAGATCAGTCCCACTCCTGCCCAGGCCCTCATAGGCACCCTTGATGCGAATGATGTGGAGCTGGCCACACCCACCCAGTAGGCCATATGCACTTTAGCCACGCCCACCCAGTAGGCCACACCCACCCAGACCATACCCACCCGACCCCCTTGAGGGCAACCGCAATGCTGATGCGGCCCTCAATGAAATTAAGTTTGACACTCCTGCACTAGGGTATGGGTAGGCAACCTTGGCTCTTTTATGACTCGTGGACTTCAACTCCCAGAATTCCTGAGCATAGCACAGCTGGCTCAGGAATTCTGGGAGTTGAAGTCCACGAGCCATAAAAGAGCCAAGGTGGCCTACCCCTGCTCTAGGCCGCTTTATGACTTGTGGACTTCAACTCCCAGAATTCCTGAGCCAGCCATGCTGCGGGGAAAGGGAGAGGTTTGCAAGCTGAGCCAAGCTGGCTCAGGAATTCTGGGAGTTGAAGTCCACGAGCCATAAAAGAGCCAAGGTGGCCTACCCCTGCTCTAGGCCGCTTTATGACTTGTGGACTTCAACTCCCAGAATTCCTGAGCCAGCCATGCTGCGGGGAAAGGGAGAGGTTTGCAAGCTGAGCCAAGCTGGCTCAGGAATTCTGGGAGTTGAAGTCCATGAGTCATAAAAGAGCCAAGATTGCCTACCCCTGGCCTAGGCCACTTTATTACTCGTGGGCACTTCAACTCCCAGAATTCCTGAGCCGGCCATGCTGAGGGGAAAGGAAGAGGTTTCCAAGCTGAGCCATGCTGGCTCAGGAATTCTGGGAGTTGAAGTCCACGTGTCATAAAAGAGCCGAGGTTGCCTACCCCTGCACTAGGGATATGGTGCACTATCCAAAGGTAAGCAGTCTCCCCGGTTCGGCTTTCTGCAGCCAACGATGGACGTAGCTCGCAGCTAAAAAAATCATTCTTGAATCTTTTTTTTTGGGGGGGGGGGTTTAAAATGGCAGATTGGTATGACAGTTTTTCAAAACTGCCGAGTGGGGAAAATACCATCTCAGCGAGAACACGGAAGTGGGGCGTTGCAGTTACTGAAAGGAGCGCTTTGCACCTGAAAGCAGGACAAGAAGCAACGGATGGAAACTAGTCAAGGAGAGAAGCAACCTGGAACTAAGGAGAAACTTCCTGACAGTTAGAACAATTAACCAGTGGAACAACCTGCCTCCAGAAGCGGTGAATGCTCCAACACTGGAGGTTTTTAAGAAGAGACTGGACAGCCATTGGTCTGGAATGGTAGAGGGTTTCCTCCCTGAGCAGGGGGTTGGACTAGATGACCTCCAAGGTCCCTTCCAACTTTTATTATTATTATTATTATTATTATTATTATTATTATTATTATTATTATTATTATTATTATTAACAACAACAACAACAACAACAACAAAACAACAACAACAATAATAATAATAATAATAATAATAATAATAATAATAATAAAAGAAACCCAAACCTCCCGTTTAACGACGGGAGGTTGAGGCATTTATAATAATTCTTTTAATTGATTTTAAGTTTTGTAACTGTTGTATCTGTTTTTTTAAATAACCTTGTGAACCGCCCTGAGTCCTACGGGAGAAGGGCGGTATATAAATTAAATAAATAAATAAAATAGTATATAAATAAATTTTAAACAAGCGTGGCTGATCCGCTTTCTCAAGCTTAAGGTTGCCTCTGATGTGAGCTCTGGTTGCATATTAAAACTCCCATGAGGTTTAAAGTGTTTTGTTTTTTTTTTGTTTTTTTTTTGCGCTGAGATTTGCCTGAATTCGTACTGTAGCTTTAAGGCTTGTGCCTCAGCTTCCCTGACGGCAACGCGCGCCGTAAATAAAATAGTAAGCAAAAACAAAACAAAAAAAAACCAACCCCTGGAATTACAACGTCACAGATCAAAGAAAGGAGGCGAGACCGGAAGTCGCCTCCTCCTTTCCATTCCGCCATGTGCCTTGTCGCTCTGGGCCGCTCTAGGCATCGCGGTGCAGTTGGTTTGGTTAACCCTTGGAGCTCCGCTGCGGAGCTGTAAAGTGATCTTCGGCTGGCGGACTTTTCGCGCTTTGGAAAGAAAGCGCTTGTGTCTTTTTTTTTTTTTTTCCATCTGTGACTCTGAGCGAGTGCAGAGTACCTCCCCGGGAGAAGCCGCAGGCGCTCCGCGGGTTTGAACGAGCGGGAAGCGCCCAGGTGGGAGACTTCGGCTGCCAAAGAAGAAGAAGCATCGTGTCGAGGAATACTCTGCACATGTTCAAGGGTCCTGCCGTTGCTGCTTTCCCTGGATTCAGTGTGAGCAATGCAATTTCTGGCCCCGCCGAACGGAACGTTACTTAGGAGTGTGGAGCTGGGAGTTGCAATCCTGCTTAAATATTAGGAGTGCAATCTTGGATTGCAAATCTGAATTTCCCCTCCGCCCCAAATATTTTGGAGGGGGCAGAAGCGATTCTAGGCTGGATCGTTTGTTAATTGAGACTTGGGAGCCGGGGAAGCGAAGTTAAAAATGAACGAGTATAACAAGCATGAAATAATACAAAATTAAAAAAAAATGTGTTGAGGGATGAAGCCACACACCAGCCATGTGCTATGCGAGATGGGTGGTAAATAAAAGTAGTAGTAGTAGTAGTAGTAGTAGTAATAATAATAATAATAATAATAATAATAATAATAATAATAATAATAATAATAATAATAATAATAATAATAATATAATAATAATAATAATAATAATAATACCGTAAGTCCTTCGGGAGAAGGGCGGTATACAAATTTAATAAAATGAAATGAAAAATTAATAATAATAATAATAATAATAATAATAATAATAATAAACAACCTCAGCTATGGCCTACATTTTTCACAGATGTGGTACGAATAGCTCTGCAATGTGACTCTTGCAGTTCTTCGCTTAGGAATTCATCAAACATTGGGTTTCCTTAAATTGCCAAATGCGTTGGACTACAAATACCATCAGTCCCAAGGAGTGTGATCATTGGAAGGTAAATTTTAAAGGGTGCTGTAGTTGAATGAGCAACTTCTGAATTGGGTGCCTAATCTATATGGTCCACTTGGCTGAGTAGGAAGACTATCCCGTGTTTTTCAACCTTGGCAATTTTAAACTGTGCGGATTTCAATTCCCAGAATTCCCCAGCCTGCTTGGGGAATTCTAGGACTTCAGCTCCACATGGCGGAAAGTTGCCTAAATTGTGGGGGGGGGGGGGGAAACTGCTCTAGTCCAATACATCTGGAAAGATGCACCTAGGAGATTTTTTTTTAAAAAAAATAGAATACGACTGCATAGCTGCCATGCTTTGAATCTCTGCACACCACAGAGTATTCAGTTGCACCGGTGAAAAGAAAAAAAGGACTTAAGGGTAAGATAGCATATTTTTGAGGGGCTGCCACAAAGAAGGGGGGGAGTGTCAATCTATTTTCCAGAAGGCAAGGCAAGGAACAACGGATGGAAAGTAATCAAGGAGAGAAGCAACCTGGAATTAAGGAGAAACTTCCTAACAGCGAGAACAATCAACCAGTGGAATGGCTGGTTGGGTGCTCCATCAGTGGAGGCTTTCAAGAAGAGGCATTTGTTTGGTATGGTATATAGGTTCTCCTGCTTGAGCAGTGGGTTGGACTAGAAGACCTCCAAGGTCCCTTCCAACTCTGGTATTTAAATCTCAATGAGCACCTAATGCAATCCAAAAATTACTATGAAGTGTCAGGCAAAAGAGTTGCTGGCTGGAGAGCTTGAAGTAAAGGATACAGCAGTTCAGTTGAAAGCGCTAACACTCTTGAGAAGCAAGCCAGTCTTGTTACAGCTTCGCTGGCCAAGGAATTCTGGGAGATGAAGTCCACGTGTCTTAAAGGTTGGGAACCCCTGAATTAGAAGGAGGTGCAGTGTTCCTACTGGATGCCGATCCCTCGGAGAGATGCTTGGGAAATTATAAGCTCTTCTCTTTGATTGTCCAGGGAATCCTCTTCTCTAGCTGTGCTAGAAATCCCAGGAGCCTTAATTGCGCAGGTCTCTATTGTGTAATTGTCCTTGTGTAATTGTCCCTCTCTTCAAAGAAAAGGACCCCATCAAAATGTTCTCCGTGTGCATCTCAACAGGAGACCACGGGACTCCCCTCCCTTGGCGCTCACTCCAGGAGCTGTAGGAAAGCACACTAAAGGGTTACACCACAGCCACTCCTACTTCCTAGGGAGGCTGGAGTAACCTTGGGGCTGGAGGATGGGTTTGTATAAAATTCGGCAAGGCCTCTTCCTGCGCGCCCAACCGCCCTGCCTTGTAGGAAACTTATCAGACCAACAAGAGACAACAGACACATCTACGCCACGGGTCTCATAGATTGTGGGAAGAAGCGTAATGCGCAGGTGAGAATCACGCTGTGGGCAAAACTGGGACTTCAAGGTTTTTGCAGAGTCTGGTCTCGCTCACCTGTGGTCCTTGCACTCTCTTCTCTTTTGTGCGTTGCTTAGATACATTTTCAGTTTGCCGTCTGTATCCCGGCAGCTTGAGTTTCTCTCCCGGGTACCTTTTATTTTTCCCCGTTTCCTCCTTGATTCCACGGCTTTTTTTAAAAGCAGAATTTTCTTCCTGCCGTAGTAGGCTGAGATGCTTATAGAAAAGTTATAGAGTTATCTCCTTGCAGCTATGAATTTGGATGCCGGGGTGCTCTCAGACGGCAAGGCAAGGGCAGCCACGGGTGTGAAGATCCCAGCAAGAGAATCTTGAAAGACTTTTTTTGGGTAACTTCCCCTCCTTATTTGACACCTCAGTTGCAGTGCGGTAAGCTAATGCAGGCTTCAGAATTTGTTCCTAGCGCGGAAGAGCAGATCTTTCAAGTTAACACCCAAATGAATCAACAAGAAGCAGCCTTGGTGGAGCAGTGGGCTAATGCCTCCTTAAGTAACACCAGCTGCCTGCAATTAGTGCAGGTTCGAGTCCCACCAGGCTCAAGGTTGACTCAGCCTTCCATGCTTCCCAGGTAGGTAAAATGAGGACCCAGATTGTTGGGGGCAATTAAGCTGACTTTGTAATAATGCCTCTTGGGGTGTGTGTGAAAGCCCTAATAAGCAGGCATATACATAGAATGAAGGCTACTGCTAAGCTTGTAAGCCGCCCTGAGTCTTCGGAGAAGGGCAGGATATAAATGGAATTAAAATAAATTAAATAAATAAATAAGAAAAAGAATGGCATTTACAGGCTGTATCAAAAGTGGTGTGGTTTGCTGACGAGGTGAAGTTTGCCAGGATGTGCTGGAGTTGAGGTACCTAAAACGTTATGTTTTTAAGATTTTCAATTTCAATCCCAATAGAGCTGGAAGGGACCTTGGAGGTCTTCTAGTCCAACCCGCTGCTGAAGGGGTGGGCCGCGGTGGCGAACCTATGGCACGTGTGCCACAGGTGGCACGCAGAGCTCTCTCTGTTGGCACAAGTGCCGTCACCCCAGTCCTAGGCCTTCCGCTGGCTTTTATAAAACCTTTTCGCTTTAGGCCTCCGTCGCCGTGGGCAAAAAAAAAATTATAATAATGGCCATTTTATTATTTATTTACTATTTAAATTTATATACCGCCCTATTCCCGTAGGACTCAGGGCGGTTTGCAGGGAAAATTAAAATACATAGTATACAAAATTAAAATCAATTAAAACTAGTAATTAAATTACAGTCCCTGAAGTTAAACTACGGTAAAACCCAATTAAATTAAATTAAATTAAAACCCCTCAGTCTGGGCCAAACAGCTCGAAGAACCAGGTTTTCAAGTCCCGGTGAAATGAGCGAAGGTCGGGGGCAGTCCTGAGTTCCGTGGGAAGTTGGTTCCATAGGGCCGCCACGCCCATAGAGAACGCCCTTCCCGCTCTATGAGTTCATGGTGAGGTAATCCTAACCTTAAGTGGAATTTCCCTCCAATGGGATTTTTCCGTGTATTTTACCAGGAAACATAGATAGGGCATGCTAGAAAAGTCAGTGTCCTCCTAATCATACTCAAGAACTCTGAAGTTTTGGGCGATGTCCATTTTGTTCTCTGAGTTCATGGTGAGGTAATCCTAAGTGGAATTTTCCTCTAGTGGGATTTTCCCATGTATTTTACTAGGAAGCATAGATAGGGCAAGCTAGAAACGTCAGTGCCCTCCTCACCAGACCCAAGTATTCCGAATTTGTTGGTGATGTCCATTTTGCTCTATGAGTTCATGGTGACCTAACCCTAACCCTAAGTGGAATTTCCCTCCAATGGGATTTTCCCATGTTCTTTACCAGGAAACATAGTTAGGGCAGCCTAGAAAAGTCAGTGCCCTCCTAACCATACCCAAGTATTCTGAATTTGCCTCCAGAAGTGGTGAATGCTTCAACACTGGAAGTTTTTAAGAAGAGACTGGACAGCCATTTGCCTGAAATGGTATAGGGTTTCCTGCCTGAGCAGGGGGTTGGACTAGATGACCTCCAAGGTCCCTTCCAACTTATGATGATGATGATGATCCGGCGTCAACTTCCCTCCGCCCAGTACGCTCCCACAGAGAGGGCCTCCTCAGGGTGCCGCCGGTCAAAGAATGCCGACTGGTGGCCCCCAGGGGGAGAGCGTTCTCTGTGGGTGCACCGGACTTATGGAACCATCTTCCGGTAGAGCTCCGGATGGCGCCCGACCTCCGCTCCTTCCGGCGCGACCTTAAAACCCATCTCTTTAAGGAAGCGGGCCTGGCCTGATGGGATGGGGTGGGTTTGTTATTATGACTTTAATTTTAAATTTGTACTATTTGTACTATGGGCATTGTTTAATCATGTTTTAATAATTTTAACTTTTGTATTTGTCTTTTACGTATTGCCCTGTTAACCGCCCTGAGTCTCTTGAGAGAAGGGCGGTATATAAATTAAATAAATAAATAAATAAATAAATAAAATGATGATGTCCATTTTCCCAAGTTCTTTACCAGGAAACATAGTTAGGGCAACCTAGAAAAGTCAGTGCCCTCCTAACCATACCCAAGTATTCTGAATTTGTTGGTGATGTCCATTTTGCTCTATGAGTTCATGGTGACCTAACCCTAACCCTAAGTGGAATTTTCCTCTTAATGGGATTTTCCCATGTATTTTACCAGGAAACATAGATAGGGCAAGCTAGAAAAGTAAGTGCCTTCCTAACCATACCCAAGTATTCCAAATTTGCTGGCGATGTCCATTTGCTCTATGAGTACATGGTGACCTAACCCTAAGTATAATTTCACTCTAATGGGATTTTCCCATGTACTTTACCAGGAAACATAGTTAGGGCAGCCTAGAAAAGTCAGTGTCCTCCTGACGATATCCAAGTATTCTGAATTTGTTGGTGATGTCCATTTTGCTCTATGAGTTCATGGTGACCTAACCCTAACCCTAAGTGGAATTTTCCTCTAATGGGATTTTCCCATGTATTTTACCAGGAAACATAGATAGGGCAAGCTAGAAAAGTAAGTGCCTTCCTAACCATACCCAAGTATTCCAAATTTGCTGGCGATGTCCATTTACTCTATGAGTACATGGTGACCTAACCCTAAGTATAATTTCACTCTAATGGGATTTTCCCATGTACTTTACCAGGAAACATAGTTAGGGCAGCCTAGAAAAGTCAGTGTCCTCCTGACGATATCCAAGTATTCTGAATTTGTTGGTGATGTCCATTTTGCTCTATGAGTTCATGGTGACCTAACCCTAACCCTAAGTGGAATTTTCCTCTAATGGGATTTTCCCATGTATTTTACCAGGAAACATACTAGATAACCCTAAGTCCATGGTGGCGAACCTATGGGATGCGTGCCACCTGTGGCCTCTCTGTGGGCACACGCCCCATCACCTCAGTCCTAGGCCTTCAGCTGGCTTTTATAAAACCTTTTCGCTTTAGGCCTCCGACCGCTGTGTGCAAAAAAAAGAAAAGGTTCAATCAATCTATTTCAACTTTTCACAGGGGAAAAAAAGATATCGCAAAGTTGGAATTAATTGACTGAACTTTTTAGTCCCACCCAGTCTGCCCTTACCCCCGCAGCCATGCCCAGCCAGTGGGCCACACCCACCCAATGGGCCACGCCCACCCAATGGGCCACGCCCACCTGGCACTCGACAATACATAAGTGGGTTTTGGGTCGCAGTTTGGGCAGTCGGTCTCTAGACCCTGATTTATGTGTTTAGAAATGGTGCAGTCAACTTTTTCTCCCATTAGAAAGAATCCCAATGTGGAGTAAAATCTATTTTTAAAAAACGTTAGCCATTTACACAGGATGCTGTAAACCTCTAAAAATAACTTTAAGGTCTTAAGTAGTTTTTTTTTAAAAAAACTTTATAAAGGGACCAAAATCTTGCCAGGTGATACATCTTAAATCAAAGGGCCTGAACAGGAAGGATTATATCTTGGTTCTCAGATGTTTAAATTGTTCAACTTAGACCGGCGCAACTGGAATTTAAAAGAACTATTCCTTTCTTTGATCTAACCTACCCTGCAGGGTTGATTTGGCGAAAAGCAGCTGAGAAAGGGACACATTATTGCTTATCTTGAAATTCTGGAGCAAGGGAGAGGATAGAGAGGCAACGAGGTCATTCTTGTAAATATTTTCAGGTTAACCTTTTACATCCCTTGGTTCATTTACTTGGCAGTGAATCCCATTTAATTTGTTGTTGGGAAGGTAGATGCCTAGAGCAGGGCTTTTCAACCTTTTCACCCATTGTACCACTTTTAGGATATGGCAACATCCGAGTACCGCCAGTCGCCTAGCAAAGTGTCAAAAACTTGATGACCAAAAAAAAAAAGGAAAAAAGTGATGAAGTACAGGTAGTCCTCGACTTACAACTGTTCGCTTAGTGACTGTTCGAAGTTACAATGGCACTGAAAAAAGTGCCCCCCAAGCCACAGCCGAGCAAGACACCTGCCTGCCCGCCCGGTGGCGCTCTTCCTCCTGTCCGAGGTTTTCATTGTTGTGAGCATTTCTGTTGAGGATTGGCAGCGGGGGTGGGGGGTGGGGGTGTTTGGTTTTTATCTCCCCCCCCCCCGGGTGGTTGCAGCAGGTTTTGGTCACTTCACATGACCCTGGGACACTGTGACCGTCATAAATATGAATCAGTTGCCAAGCATCTGAGTGTAATTCACAAGACCCTGGAGATGCTGCAACATTCCAGCTGATCGGCGCTTCTTCTGGGCTCAGCAGAAGCACCGGGATTAGCGCCGAGCTCCAGCTGGAGTTTGGCACTGATCCTGGTGCTTCTGCTGAGCCCTGACAGCCCTGCAGCTCCAGCCATCTCTTGGTTAGGCTTGTGCGGTGCTGCCTCTGGTTCAGCTCATTCCCCCCCCCCTACCACTTTTCTAGGATGGTCGCGTACCACCTGCCAGCTGCCAATGCACCACAGGTGGTATCTGTACCACTGGTTGAAAAGCCCTGGCCTATATTACACCAGAAAGGTAGAGTCCTTTCCTAAGATGGGGGGTGAAGTAGGTTCTGACACGTGGACTTCAACTCCCAGAATTCTTCAGCCAGCACGGCTCAGCTTGGAAACCTCTCCCTTTCCCCTCAGCATGGCCAGCTCAGGAATTCTGGGAGTTGAAGTCCACGAGTCATAAAGCGGCCTAGGCCAGGGGTAGGCAACCTTGGCTCTTTTATGACTCGTGGACTTCAACTCCCAGAATTCATGAGCCAGCATGGCTCAGCTTGGAAACCTCTCCCTTTCCCCTCAGCATGGCCAGCTCAGGAATTCTGGGAGTTGAAGTCCACGAGTCATAAAGCGGCCTAGGCCAGGGGTAGGCAATCTTGGCTCTTTTATGACTCGTGGACTTCAACTCCCAGAATTCCTGAGCCAGCATGGCTCAGCTTGGAAACCTCTCCCTTTCCCCTCAGCATGGCTGGCTCAGGAATTCTGGGAGTTGAAGTCCACGAGTCATAAAGCGGCCTAGGCCAGGGGTAGGCAACCTTGGCTCTTTTATGACTCGTGAACTTCAACTCCCAGAATTCCTGAGCCAGCATGGCTCAGCTTGGAAACCTCTCCCTTTCCCCTCAGCATGGCTGGCTCAGGAATTCTGGGAGTTGAAGTCCACGAGTCATAAAGCGGCCTAGGCCAGGGGTAGGCAACCTTGGCTCTTTTATGACTCGTGAACTTCAACTCCCAGAATTCCTGAGCCAGCATGGCTCAGCTTGGAAACCTCTCCCTTTCCCCTCAGCATGGCTGACTCAGGAATTCTGGGAGTTGAAGTCCATGGTCATAAAAGAGCCAAGGTGGCCTACCGCTGCACTACAAGGGTAGTTCTTTCCATAAGATTTTTGCAGTCAGATAACAAGAGAAAAACAGAAGGAAAGTGAACCATTTGTTTACTGACTGTTAGAAATCACAAGAGTATTGGAAAAAGCGACTTACGACCGTTTTTTCAAACTTATGACCATTGCAGCACCACCCCCCCATGGTCATGTAATCAAAATGTGGGTGCTTGGCAACTGACTCATATTTATGACGGTCACAGTGTCCGGGGGACGCTGTGATCCCCTTTTGATCAATGGGGAAGTCAATGGGGAAGCCAGATTCCCTTAACCACTGTGTTACTCGATTTAACAGCTGCACTGATTCATCCACTTGAACGGCTGTGGCAAGGAAGGTCATAAAACGAGGCAAAAACTCACTCAGCAACTGTCTTGTTTAGCAGCGGAAACTTTGGGCTCAATTGTGGTCACAAGTCGAGGACGGCCTTAAAATGCCCCTTTAAGCCAGGCAGCCACACCATTTTTCTTTTTTTTAAAAAAAAAAAACCCGAATAAATAAACGATGGTGGTTGAAGACAAAAGCAATCTAACATCAGGTTGTAGAATAATAGGCGGATTAGAAGCTGGTGAGATTGTCTCAAAAAATATGCGCGCTGTTGAATCTTCCTGAACTCAGAAAAAAGTAGTGCCATGGTTCACTCGGCTCACGTGAGGTGGGCGGCTAGATAAATGTGATTAATTTTGTATTTAAAATATCGGGGGGTGATCAGAGTTTATATTCCAACATTTTAAACTACGGTTTCTCTTCTAGAATCAGCTGTCCGTCACCTTTCGTCAAGGAAGAACAGTCTCTATGCTGATCTTGAGTGATTTTTTTTGTCTGTGTGTCTGACTGAAATTTTCCAAAGCTTGTGGGCCTCGCCAGAAGATCCATCCAGTTCATCCTTTGTAATCATTTACCTTTATTTTTAAAGTTATCTTTCAAAGAGGAGGCTACAGCTGTCCGGGGAGCTTATTTGGCTTGGAAATCCTCGTCATTGCAGCTTTGAAAAGCTCCCATCGGCCTCGCACGCGGACCTTTCCTCCACTCTATGTGGACGTTGCCTTGTGTGAAACGTTAGCCACAAAGATGGCTACTGAACTGAGGGCTGGGGGAGCCACCCTCCTCTCCTTCCAGAATGTTCTGGGCCACGGCGTGAACCCTACAAGGAAGCCCGAGGAGGAAGCCCAAGTGAGGGCCCTAGAAGCTGATGGGGAACGGACGGTCCCTCGGGTCATTCAGGTTGGGACCATAGGAGAGTTCCTGGGCTGGATGGCTCCCCAAGAGGTGATCCACGGATCAGAGGAGGGCTTGGCCCAACGCTGGGAAACCCAGTGGCAGGAAGTCTTGAAGGCGATCCAGCCTTTACCTTCCGGGTTTGGGCCTCAACACCAATTCAGACCTTTCCCCTGGGACTCCTACGAGTCTGTGGCCAACATCAGCCAGTGGTCGAATGGGGAAGGTGTCCCCCAGTTCTTGGTGGTCAACAACGGTGACTTTTCCCCTCCGATCTTTTATGGTCCAGAGGCTGAAGAAAACAGGCCGGTGAAGGACGTGGGTGTGGACGAAGAGGCTCTCTTGACCGAAGCTAAGCGCCAACGCTTTAGGCAGTACGTTTACCAGGAAGCTGAAGGACCTCAAGAGGTTTGCAAGAGACTCCGGGAATGTTGCTGCCAGTGGCTGATGCCAGAGAAGCACTCCAAAGAGCAGATCCTGGAGCAGGTGATCTTGGAGCAGTTCCTGGCCGTCCTACCTCCAGAGATGCAGGGCTGGGTCAGGGACCGTTGTCCTCAAGCTTGTTCCCAGGCGGTGGGCCTCGCCGAAGAGTTCCTCAGGAGCCAGGAACAAGAGATTAAGGTAATCTGTCTCTCTAGTGTGGGAGATTAGAACCGGCATCAAATGGTTTTTCAAAAGGTTTGTTTGTTTGTATGTTTGTTTACCGGCATCAAATGGTTTTTCAAAAGGTTGATTGATTGATTGATTGATTGTGTAAGCCGGCTTTCATTCAGAAATTTATCTCCTCCCATTCTGTCTCTCTAGTGTGGGAGATTAGAACCGGCATCAAATGGTTTTTCAAAAGGTTTGTTTGTTTGTATGTTTGTTTACCGGCATCAAATGGTTTTTCAAAAGGTTGATTGATTGATTGATTGATTGATTGTGTAAGCCGGCTTTCATTCAGAAATTTATCTCCTCCCATTCTGTCTCTCTAGTGTGGGAGATTAGAACCGGCATCAAATGGTTTTTCAAAAGGTTTGTTTGTTTGTATGTTTGTTTACCGGCATCAAATGGTTTTTCAAAAGGTTGATTGATTGATTGATTGATTGATTGTGTAAGCCGGCTTTCATTCAGAAATTTATCTCCTCCCATTCTGTCTCTCTAGTGTGGGAGATTAGAACCGGCATCAAATGGTTTTTCAAAAGGTTTGTTTGTTTGTATGTTTGTTTACCGGCATCAAATGGTTTTTCAAAAGGTTGATTGATTGATTGATTGATTGTGTAAGCCGGCTTTCATTCAGAAATTTATCTCCTCCCATTCTGTCCCTCTAGTGTGGGAGATTAGAACCGGCATCAAATGGTTTTTCAAAAGGTTTGTTTGTTTGTATGTTTGTTTACCGGCATCAAATGGTTTTTCAAAAGGTTGATTGATTGATTGATTGATTGTGTAAGCCGGCTTTCATTCAGAAATTTATCTCCTCCCATTCTGTCCCTCTAGTGTGGGAGATTAGAACCGGCATCAAATGGTTTTTCAAAAGGTTTGTTTGTTTGTATGTTTGTTTACCGGCATCAAATGGTTTTTCAAAAGGTTGATTGATTGATTGATTGATTGTGTAAGCCGGCTTTCATTCAGAAATTTATCTCCTCCCATTCTGTCCCTCTAGTGTGGGAGATTAGAACCGGCATCAAATGGTTTTTCAAAAGGTTTGTTTGTTTGTATGTTTGTTTACCGGCATCAAATGGTTTTTCAAAAGGTTGATTGATTGATTGATTGATTGTGTAAGCCGGCTTTCATTCAGAAATTTATCTCCTCCCATTCTGTCCCTCTAGTGTGGGAGATTAGAACCGGCATCAAATGGTTTTTCAAAAGGTTTGTTTGTTTGTATGTTTGTTTACCGGCATCAAATGGTTTTTCAAAAGGTTGATTGATTGATTGATTGATTGTGTAAGCCGGCTTTCATTCAGAAATTTATCTCCTCCCATTCTGTCTCTCTAGTGTGGGAGATTAGAACCGG